>NC_134496.1:12675877-12778377 GCF_040206685.1 Ascaphus truei | reverse complement strand
CAACCTACCCGCGCGTCACGGGCAACCTACCCGCGCGTCACGGGCAACCTACCCGCGCGTCACGGGCAACGTACCAGCACACGTCACGGACAACTTACTCACACGTCACGGGCAACGTACCCACGCCCACGGGGCAACATACCCACACGTCATGGGCAACCTACCAGCACACGTCACGGGCAACCTACCAGCACGCGTCACCGGCAACCTACCCGCGCCCACGGGGCAACATACCCACACGTCAAGGGACAACGTAACCGCGCGTCACGGGCAACGTACCAGCACACGTCACGGACAACTTACCCACACGTCACGGGCAACGTACACGCACGTCACGGGCAACGTACACGCACGCGTCACGGGCAACGTACCCGCACGCATCACGGGCAATGTATCCGCGCGTCACGGGCAACGTACACGCACGTCACGGGCAATGTACCCACACGTCACGGGCGACATACCAAGACGTCACAGGGCAACATACCAACACGTGACGGAAAACATACCAACACGTCACAGGGCAACATACCAACACGTGACGGAAAACATACCAACACGTCAAAGGGAACATACCAACACGTGTTGAAGTCACGATATGTTTAAGTCACGATATTTACCACATATAAACTATAGAAGGTATGAGAGACGCGTTCCTACCTGACTATTGTAATTTCCGGTGCGGCGTATATGGTGGGGGAGGGGGGGCAGAATATATATATTATATATACCCACACACAGATCGGGTAAGTATAGTGGGAAAGGCAGCAGCCCGCGTACTGCGCACTGACGCTGAGCGTTTCTTAATAAACTTTTTGCATGTTTTCCGAAAAAAGCACTTCACTGGTAAATCTATACAGGTAGGTGCTTGTTCCATAAATGATTGAGAAACATACGACACAGTTTTTACGTGAAATCAGGGAGAGCCCTCGGATAAGTCAGGTGAAAGAGTTTTGTATTGAAACAAAATGACACTGAAAACCGACGTTTCGGTCCCATAAACGGGACCTGTCTCAAGGTGACACCACCTTTGTTTATACAAACAATGTTCCCCTCTCGCCCTCTCCATATACATAAACATACATACATACATACATACACACTGTACAGTATATACATTCATTGCATCACCGTGTCACCGCTGGTGTGTGTGTGTGTCAGTCACTACATTAGTGTCTTGTAGAGCCGGCTTTTCATGGCCACACCTGGGAGGGGCGGCCTTATCTGTGGGTTTATCTGCAGTAAGGTGCAGTGTTAATGACGGGTTCCTGTTATCAGGATACACACCATGTGTATTGTGTAATGCGCCTTGTGAGTAATGAAATGGCTATCGTACATCATGTGCTCTGTATGGGAACAGAGCTTGTGCGGGGGAAATACAGAGAGATACTGTATGTATGTACAGTAGAGCCATCTGATGTGTGTACAGTGATCCTATTATAGTCTATAGGGGAACATGATGAATACATTAGGGCAGTGGTTCCCAACTCCTGCCTTCAAAACCCCCCAACAGGTCTGGCTTTAAGGATATCCCTGCTACAGCACAGATGGCGCAATCGGTGGCTCAGTCATTTTGACTGAGCCACCTGTGCTGAAGCAGGGATATCCTTAGAACCGGACGTGTTGGGGGGGGGGGGGGGGTCATGTTCTCCTATAGACTATAATAGGATCACCCTCTTACACATATCCGTTGCCACCTCATGAGGGCAGGAATTGGGAACCATTGCTGTAGAGTGATCCCATTAGGAGATCAAGCTTTCCAAGAGAGCCTACCTGGCAACAAACAGAAGCTGCAAATCACTCCAAATACAATTGTAAGATCGAGAAAATCAGAAAGGGTCTGAAGGTTCATCAATAGGAACAACCGAAGCATGGATTGCACTCCCAGCAACATGAGCGTTTCTGGATTGTCCAACATCTGCGGCGGGGAACTGGAAAGTATCATTAAAAACCGCTGAACAACAAAAGACGGGACCTCTCAATCAGAAGGCATACACAGTAGCACCTTCCTCAGGATGGTCAACACCTGGACCCCTCCTATCAGAATGCATAATGAATAACACAGTCCTCAGGATGGTCAACACCGGGAGCCTCTCTATCAGAAGGCATACACCGTAGCACCGTCCTCGGGATGGTCAACAAGTGAATAGATCAGAGCTAGTTCCCGGGTGGCAACATGCCTTCAACCGACCATTCGCAAAACTAGATCATACTTAATAGTTTAAGGCTGATTTCCAACCTCCCATTTCTCTACAGGGTCGTTCATAACATGATCAAGCAGCAACTACTAACCAACGTAGAAAACAATAATATTCTGGATAACAATCCGTTGGGCTTCAGAAGACTCAATATGATGTAGGACTGGCTGACTTATGCACAGAGAATCTCGATCAATTCTCATCTTGCTGGACTGATTCTCATCTTTTGGCTGCTTTTCACACGGTTGATCAAAGCCGCCTGTAAACACAGCATGGAAACAGTGGCAGGGATATCAGAACAAGCCCTTGCCTGCTTTGCCTCTATCTTAAGCAGAAGGATCAATGGGATCACGTCATCCACAACACACATTACATGTGGAGTGGCTCAAGGTGCCATTCTTTCTCCTCTAACATTTATATGAAGGTCACTGGGTCCCATCAGTGCAAGACATGGTCTCAAGTATCACCAATATGCAGATGACACCCAGCGGTATGTGACTATTACTCCAAGTACACCATCTTGCAAAGCTGCTATTTTAGCTTGCATTGCAGACAGAAGAACATTGATGGTGACAATGGGGTAAACATAGGATCTCAGAACCAAAATTGATAAACTAAAAAACATTTAAATTCAAGACCACTCCACAGCAACCCTCCAAACCAGTGAAAATCCTGGACATCACAACCGATAGTAATCAGTGTCTATTGCTAGTCCCCCCTCCTGTCTGTTGGTGGGCGCGATGTCCTGGGCCACTCCTTCTCGCTCTATAAACACGCTCATTAGCTCCTTTGTTGTCACATATCACCTCTATGCAGGAGGCACTCAACTGTATCTTCCCCCCCTAAAATTGCGCCTGCCACCTAGTCCCAAGTCACCGATGGTCTGTTATTTCATGCTTGGATGGTCCTCCTTTGCCTGAAACTTAACATGTGTAAAACGGTGCTCATCATAATCCCACCTAAACCCCGCACAGTTGCTCCATTTTCTGTCTCAATCAATAATGCTACCGTTCCTCCAGCCCCCCCCCCCCCAGCACACTGCATGGGAGTAATATTTAACGCCTCCATCTCCTCTCACATTAATGCTGTTTCTACATTTTCCAGCGTTTTGCGAGAAACTGCCTTTTCTTCTTCGCTCTACAACTAAAAAGCTCACGCATGCCCTCATTATCTCTGGACTGGTCATCTCAATGGCCTTCCTGCACCCCACCTCCGTACCCCATAGTTGAGATCACTTTCTCGCCTACATCTGTTTCCCCAGTAGACTCAATAAGATTCTCCACTTACAGACATTAACCCTACAGAATTGAATAGAATCACCCTCTTACAATTACTCTTTCCTTCGCTCTTCCTTTCCCAAACCCCCTCACACCCTTTCTCCTTCCCATCCCTTCCCCAACACCTCTCCATCAATTCCTTTATCTCCCCCCTCACGCTATTTCTCTCCTTTCCTCAACATCCTTTCCCCTGTTCCCCCCTTTTCTCTCCTAAACCCCCCATCACTTCTCTCCGCACCCAAACACCATTTAACCTTACTAGACATTTTAACCATTTACCTAGTCTACCCCAAATACCAGGAGCTGTATAAACAGCATTACCATAAATAGACACATCGCAAACATCCATGTATACTCGTCAGACATGCTATGATTTGTACACAGGTAGAATAAATCCCCCCTCCTGTAGACACAACATAACCCAAAATAATTTCAATTTAAATTTCTACCATCAACACCCATCAATTTAACACATTTTACGTTTAAAGAAGTCAAAAGACTGACATGATTGGGAATAAGTAAATCATTGAACCCAAACAAGGTGGTGGAACAACAAAGAAAGCCAAGGACCTTTACGAGACATTGTACACAGAACACAATGGCATAATCCATCAGATAATTAGTGGTATGTACCATGCGTCCTTCCACTAAAAACTTAATCCAAGAAGAATGGGACGGCTCCCGGGGAGATGGAATTACAACTGAAATCGTGAGAGAAGCTGGGGAAGAAGTAGAGAAAATCCTTGCAAAACGCTTTACATGCGGCTTGAAGAACAGGACAATCCCAGAACATGGGAGCAATGCCGTCCTCATCCACCAGAAAGGAGACCAAGACCTCAAGAGCTATAGACTATAAGGAGAAAAAAAGACCACTTTCCAATTGTACTTACCCTGGACTTTGCCAAGCCTAGAGATGCCCAAGTGGATATAACATAATGGATCACATCCAAGTTGTACAAGAAGTGATTTGCTAAAGTAATGAATATGACGTACAGTACCACTCATTTTAGGATGCATGGATTACAAAAAAAAGCCTTAGATTATGTCTACACCTCAGCAGTTTTAAAATGCATTAAAAAGGTCAAAATATTGAAGTTTACATTGATACTTTAAGGAACATTTATGAGAATGCCACAACAACCATTAGATTACATGAAGACACAAGACAAGGATCAGTAAAGGAGTGCGGCAGGGAGAAACCGTGTCACCAGGATCAGTGAGGGAGTGCGGCAGGGAGAAACCGTGTCACCAGGATCAGTGAGGGAGTGCGGCAGGGAGAAACCGTGTCACCAGGATCAGTGAGGGAGTGCGGTAGGGAGACACCGTGTCACCAGGATCAGTGTGGGAGTGCGGCAGGGGGACACCGTGTCACCAGGATCAGTGTGGGAGTGCGGCAGGGAGACACCGGGTCACCAGGATCAGTGAGGTAGTGCGGCAGGGAGACACCGTGTCACCAGGATCAGTGTGGGAGTGCGGCAGGGAGACACCATGTCACCAAGATCAGTGAGGGTGTGCGGCAGGGAGACACCGTGTCACCAGGATCAGTGTGGGAGTGCGGCAGGGAGACACCGGGTCACCAGGATCAGTGAGGTAGTGCGGCAGGGAGACACCGTGTCACCAGGATCAGTGTGGGAGTGCGGCAGGGAGACACCATGTCACCAAGATCAGTGAGGGTGTGCGGCAGGGAGACCCCGTGTCACCAGAATCAGTGAGGAAGGGAGACACTGTGTCACCAAAGCTTTTCACAGCAACACATGAAAAATTGTTCAAGACATTGAATTGGGATGAAAAGGAATCAAAATCAACAGTGAATACTCGAGTTACATATGATTTGCAGATGACTTATTTTTACCACAAGCCCAGAAAACCTCCAGCTACAAATCAGAGAACTTGTCCAAACAAGAAAGTGGCCTCTATATAAATCTCAGCGAGACCAAAGTGATGTTCAAGTAATGTGTCACCTCTACAAAAAAAAAAAAAAAAAAAGAGAGAAGTAGCTAGAAGTTGAAAACTTTGTCTACCTACGCCAGCAAATCAATGGAGGATAAAATTAATGAGAGAATGAAGATGGGATGGAGCGCGTTTGGAAGACGAAGAAGACTTAAGTCACCGTGGAAGGTTCCCTTGAAATGCACGTTTTTGACCCGTGAATTCTGCTCGTGCTCACATATAATGCATAGAAGCTTCACTTCAGACAACTTGAAGTATGGAGAGATGTATGCTGGGTATTACCCAAAAAGAGACAGGAGCAAGAATGAATGGGTTCGGAAGAAAACAAGTCTGAAGTGTTACATGGGTGAAGAAATTAAAATGGCGCTGGGCTGAACATATTGCAAGATGAAATGACGATCCTTGGACAAAGATGGCACTCGACTGGACTCCTAGAGACTTCAAATGACCAAGGCAAAAAATAAGATGGGAGGATGGAATTAGGAAGTGTTAGAGCAAAGAGGAGAAGAGAGGTTATAACCAGGATAGTTCCTGGGAGATCATTGGGGAGACTTCATCTAGTAGTGAGGAGACAAGGCCTGAAGATGATGATGCATCCTTTTGGAGTTTGTAAAGATTTATACACTGCTTTACAAAGGTTCAATTCCCCTGAAAGTAAGCGTTTCACTTCTTTGTATCCGGCTATGAGTGTTGCTTTTCTCCGGGAACACTGAATTCCAGCATATCCGCTGCGTCTGCTCTGTCGGCCGACCGCCGGCTTTAGAATTACTTTGCAAACTGAAGGCCAAGAGCAAAGCGAACTATTTACCTGCGCCTTTAAAAGACAAAAGATACTAGATAAAGGCGGTAAAAACCCCTACAAAAGCAGCACTCTCGTACTCAACTGTTTTTAAAGCACTGAAACCCAGGGGGTCCTTCAGAACAGGCCCACTTTTTATGTAGTTTCAGGAACCCCCTTGGTTCCGGCGATAGTTACCAGCGTTCTCTTCCCCTTTCAGGAGGAAATCTAAACAGGTTACGGTCATTGGGTCAAACTGGGACTGACCCTTTAAAAGGGTTACACCCTCCTAGGACCAAAGGGAATTAATCACACTGCTATGCTTAAGAGCTCTTATTTGGGTAATTAATAAAAAAAATGTTACCTAAATCTAACACTAAATATTTGTCATTATTTTTTTGCGTGAGACTTGGGAGGGAATTGATTTCCTGTGGCTCCTTCCTACTGTGATGTCACTGTATGATCAGGGAGCGTTTGTACAGCCAGTCTCCCCTCCGCACCTCCCCTTATCTTTATTGTCTCTCTGATAAGGACAGGGCAGAAGGGGGAAGAAAATACCTGATGGCAAACACTTCTCCATTCAAGGGCCCCGAAGAAATGCAACTGGCGACTAAGTGGGACTGCAGCTTTAAAGTCCCAGATATGGTGTCTCTCTGCGAGCGGCCGGATTGCTGCATTTCAGAGTCCGTGTTTATTGTAAACATATCAGGTGGTTGGAAATCTCTGAGTCGGCATGCCATAAATGCAGGTTCTGCTGATAAGAGGTGCAGTCCATGTACACAGCAGGAAGTATACTATTCAAATCTCACGTACACAGAAGGAAAATATAGTAGAGCTATAGACACACACACACACACAAAATGGCCGCACTTCCCAGTAGAAAGCGCGCTGCTCTGCACGGTAAAGGGAGATTTCTATATACATTAAGAATTTCAAAAGGAAAATAAGTGATTTTAATGAAACATACACCACAGGTATCCCGACGTTTCATCCCAAAGGGAGATATACAATATATAAATATGTATCTTGTCATACAAGGGGTTATGTGCCTGAATGCACTTTCACTGTGCTGTAAAACCCGTATGTAGCAATGCGAGATTAACCCAATGGCGCCATGTAACACGTCTGTGTGTTATACTCAGTAGAATCAATTTCATTCTCCCATCTTATTTTTGATATCCAGTCCAGTAGCATCGTTGTCCAGCGATGGTCATTTCTTCCTGCGATATGTCCAGCCCACCGCCATTTTCATTTCTTCCCCCTTGGGTTGATGCCACAGACTTTTGTTTGGTTTTGAACCCATTCATTGTTTTTCCTCTCTTCAAGTAATACCCAGGATGCACCTCTCCTTCGAGTTGTCTGACGCTTGAATGGTCTTCGTATTTAGGGTCTGAGTCTCACATCCGTACGTGAGCACGGGCAGGATACACGGGTCACACACTTTCCTCGAGGCCATGGAACGTTCACTCGATTATCTTGTTCCTTCCAAACGCCTCCATCCCATCTTCATTCTCGTATCGATTCCATTTATATAAAATATATTGATACGGTCTACGGTAAACATCGTTTTCTACTTCTTCTATCCCCACTATTTTATAGCGTTAACAACCCATTTGTTAAAACATCACTTTGGCGTTGCGGAGATTGAGATGAAGGTCACCGTCTTACTTCCGCGTGTTCGCCGATTAGTTACTGAAGATCTTCACTTTTTATTTGGAAACAAATAGCGTTCTCAGAAAATCGTGGGTGACCTGCGTATTCACTGTGGAGTTTGATTCCTTTTTATTCCCAATTCAGTGTCTTGAACAATGCTTTAATTGTTATTGTGAGATGCTTTGGTGACACGGTGTACCCAACGCGCACGCCAATCCTTATATCCTTGTGTAATCTACTGGTTGATGTGGCACTCTTATGTGTGTGTGTGTACAAAATATAGAACACATACACACACACATAGTAAATCTATAAAAAGAAATGGACAGAGTTTATTGCTAATCCTATATATATATATATATATATCCTCATCGTGTGTGTGTGTGTGTGTGTGTGTGTGTGTGTGTGTGTGTACACACACACACACACACACACACACACACACATACACACAATGAGGCTTCAAACCCTTTCAATCTCCGCTTACTGGACACTTGTTTTAAAGATTTAGCCAACAGTGCGTGAAACAACAAAAATATTCAATAAGCAGAAAACTCGTGATCTTGGCTATTATCCGTATTAAGTTATAATTAGGGTAATCCTTATAACACAAACACACTTGGTTCACGAGTATAGAAGTAAGTACAGAAGTAAAGAGTTATTCTCTAAATCGGCCCAAGGAAAAGCCACTTAGTCATTTAAAACGGCAATCCTGGCTGCTCGATTTAATCAAAGCAGAGCCGGTACTCCCGGAGCTCCATCGGTGACCCTTCCTGACCTCCGGTGACCCCTCCCGTTCGCCGGTAACCCCTCCCAGACCTCCCATGACTCCTCCCAGACACATTCACAAAAAAGCTGCAAAGACAGCCAGCTGGGGTTACCAATAGAAAACCCGAACGTTATCTCACGATGACGTTGCAGGTTTCTATTGGCTGCTGGAGCAAGCCCTGACAGCAGTTTCCACAGTGTGCCCGATGGAAAGCCGTTCCGGAACCACTGCAACCTTGGGGTCGATGTGGGGGGTCCCAGGCATCAGCTGAGCACCGGAATTGGGGGGTCCCAGGCACCAGCCAAGATCCAGAGTAGGGGGGTTCCAGGCATCAGCTGAGCACTGGAATAGGGGTCCCAGACAGGAAATTATCCAAGCAAAGGGGTCTAATGATATGTTTAATGGGTTAAATCTTGACACTTACACATTTTAAGTTATGGTGGTTGAAAAAGACAACAAGAAACCACCACCACATAGCATATCTTATACTATATTAGTGAAAGCACTGTATGCCTGCCTGCCTGCATGCATGCATGCCAGCCTGCCTGCCTGGATGTCCGGTGTCCCTAGGGGAAATCTCATTGGTCCCTTGGGCCGCCCCCGCACACCTCTCATTGGCCTGAGGCGGAGTGACGACCAAAGGACACACACACAGGGACACACACACAGGGACACACAGGGACACACACACAGGGACACACACACACAGGGACACACACACACAGGGACACATACACACACACAGGGACACACACACACAGGGACACACACTCTCCCCCGTCAGTTGGACCGCAGCTCACCTTCCACACCCCCCCCCCCCTCCTCTCCCGGTGCCCCTCCTCTCCCGGTGCCCCTCCTCTCCCGGTGCCCCTCACTCTCTCCCCCCTCCCCACCTCACCCAAATCCCCACGCTCCGCAACATCCCCAGCCGCACCATCACCCTCACCGTGCGCCGCGGAGGAAGCGCGGCCCTGCTGCTCAGCAGCAAACTCCAGGCTCCTTCCCCCTCGCGGCGCGGCCCGGGCCTCCTGCTCTCCCCATCACGTGCGCCGCTACCGGAGAGGGGAAGCGCGGTGCGGGACTCCCCATCACGTGTGACGCTACCGGAGAGGGGAAGTGCGGCGCGGGACTCCCCATCACGTGCGCCGCTACCGGAGAGGGGAAGCGCGGCGCGGGACTCCCCATCACGTGTGACGCTACCGGAGAGGGGAAGTGCGGCGCGGGACTCCCCATCACGTGCGCCGCTACCGGAGAGGGGAAGCGCGGCGCGGGACTCCCCATCACGTGCGCCGCTACCGGAGAGGGGAAGCGCGGGCCGGGCCTCCTGCTCTCCCCATCACGTGCGCCGCTACCGGAGAGGGGAAGCGCGGGCCGGGCCTCCTGCTCTCCCCATCACGTGCGCCGCTACCGGAGAGGGGAAGCGCGGGCCGGGCCTCCTGCTCTCCCCATCACGTGCGCCGCTACCGGAGAGGGGAAACGCGGCGCGGGACTCCTGCCACTCTTGCCCCCCCCCCCCCCAGCTTCCCGAACTCACCTCCTGCCCCAGCCAGATGCCACGGGGTCAAGGTAAGTCACACACCGTCTCCCACCCACGCACTGTCACCCAGTCACCCACACACCCACCCAGTCACTTTCACCCACCCAGCCACTCAGTCACCCACCCACTCAGTCACCCACCCACTCAGTCACCCACTCACTTAGTCACCCACCCACTCACTTAGTCACCCACCCACTCACTCAGTCACCCACCCACTCACTCAGTCACCCACCCACTCACTCAGTCACCCACCCACTCACTCACTCAGTCACCCACTCAGTCACCCACTCAGTCACCCACCCAGTCACCCACTCAGTCACCCACCCACACACCCACCCAGTCACCCACCCACACACCCACCCAGTCACTTTCACCCAGTCACCCACTTTCACCCAGTCACCCACCCACCCACTCAGTCACCCACCCACTCAGTCACCCACCCACTCAGTCACCCAGTCACCCACCCATTCAGTCACCCAGTCACCCATTCAGTCAGTCACCCAGTCACCCACCCATTCAGTAAGTCAGTCACCCACTCACCCACCCACTCACTCACTCAGTCACCCACCCACTCAGTCACCCAGTCACCCACCCATTCAGTCACCCATTCAGTCAGTCACCCAGTCACCCACCCATTCAGTCAGTCAGTCACCCACTCACCCACCCAGTCAGTTACCCACTCACCCACCCAGTCAGTCACCCACTCACCCACCCAGTCAGTCACCCACTCACCCACCAAGTCAGTCACCCACTCACCCACCCAGTCAGTCACTCACTCACCCACCCAGTCAGTCACCCACTCACCCACCCAGTCAGTCACCCACTCACCCACCCAGTCACTCACCCACCCAGTCAGTCACTCACCCACCCAGTCAGTCACTCACCCACCCACCGACCCAACTCACCCACCCAACCACCGACCCAAAGTCACCCACCGACCCAAAGTCACCCACCCACCGACCCAAAGTCAAACCGACCCAAAGTCACCCACCCACCGACCCAAAGTCACATACCCACCGACCCAAAGTCACACACCCACCGACCCAAAGTCAAACCGACCCAAAGTCACCCACCCACCGACCCAAAGTCACCCACCCATGACCCAAAGTCAAACCGACCCAAAGTCACCCACCCACCCACTCAGTCAAGTGTCACACACCCACCCAGTCACCCACACACTCAGTCAACTCAGTCACCCACCTAGCTGTCAAGGGGGGGGGGGGAAGCCTAACCCTGTCGTACGCCCCCCCAAAATTACATCCCGGGCAACGCCGGGTCTCTCAGCTAGTAACCAATAAAAAGGATCACTTGTGAGCCCATTCACATGTCTTACACAGGTCTGCAACCCTCGCCTACACCATTAGCACCCAGCATGCAGTGCTGTGTGTGATGTGCGTGACTGCCTGTCATGTGAAAAAATAAAACATATATAAGGTTGCAGACCTGTCAGACATGTGAATGTGCTGACAAGTTATCTTTTTATTTGCTATATGCAATACGGTGGAGGTTTCTTGTTGCCTTTTTCACCATATATATATATATATATATTTGTACATAACCACACAAACATTAATGTGCATGTTAAATAACAACCAATAATATGTTTGTGTGACTGTGTAAAAATATATGATCATATATACAAATGTACACAGATGCAAAATCTTGGTGGTTTATTCAGAAATCAAAATGTTGGTTCATTTTAGAACCTCATTCAAGAGGTAGATATAGATATATTTAAAAAAAATTCCTGAGTAGAAGGGCCCACACTCGGTATTACTGGTGGTAACTGGCAGTGGCGTCTCGGTAATGTGTTACTCTGACGGCGGTTCAGCAAGGCCGGGACATAGCAAGGACAGAGACATTTTTTGGGCGCCAGTTATTTAAAAAACAAAAACAAACAATAATTTGTAAACTCGCAAACCGTGATCCTTCCCAAAACACTGTAACGCCTCGCTCGCTCACACGTGTAACCAGAGGGGAGCTCATTCTTACACTGCCGGTATGGACTCGGGCCTCCTCAAATGTCCCCAAACCGGGCGTTCCTCAGGACGGGCCGTCCCATTAACTGGGTCAGACTCCAACTTAGAACTGTACTGCAGAACTTTAACCTAGCCCAAGAACGCCATAACCGTAAGGAAGGATCGTCACCTCTCCCTCAGGGGACCCGAGCTCTCTTCTCAAGGCCCCCATCCTCCCAGTAATGTCATCCCCGTTATAGCCCAAAGGTAGGGTGACCCGATGTCCCGGTTTAGCCGGGACACTCCTGGTTTTTAGGGATCTGTCCCGACTTTTTGTGGTGCCGTCCCGGGTTTTGAATCCCGTTGGCCGCGCAGGCGCCATCGGCACTTGCCGGCAGCTCCTGCGTACGCACGATTGGCCGTTGCCGACCACACATGGACGATCGACGGTTTCCGGTCGCTCATGCACGCGAGCAGCCGGCAAACGCTTTTCGCCGGGACAAATATGGCCACCCAGTGTACTGATCCGGGTTACCTCTGCTGATTTGTCACGGGTTCTATGCGCTCATAACATTAACCGATTACAGGCTACCATAGCAGTACTAGTGTGTGAATATAGAAATATATAGCGCAGGCCCGCCGGTAGTGAATCGAATGAGCGTCCTATTAAAATCTTTCCTGTTCATACCCGATTGTAATAAAAGACAGCAGCGGGCGTTTCAGAGAACAGCAAACTCAGACAGAATGAAACGATCCCACTTTCATCTGCTGCCAACTCCCACAGCGCTCACACATTCGACAGCTGCACTCTATGGTACGGACCGGGTCACCGTCGGGAGAATAATCCGGCATGCACCTACAATATCTTCCTACCGTAGGAGCAAGGTGACCTGATACATGGGATTCCCAATAAAGTGGAAGCATGCAGCCGTGTAACTCCATCAGAGAGGGTTCTCATACATGTTTAACAGGATATGCTAATTCAACCCCAAAATCCTGACCCCACAGAATATACCCCTAAATTAGGTTACGAAAGCTGCAGAGATCCCACATGAGCAGTGATCAGGGGCCTATTTACTCTGGGATTAGGAATCGCCAGAGGTTGTGACAGAGAAAAAAAGCAAAGGGCATTTCACACAGGCCAAAGCAAAGAGGGTTTCTAACAGGGCAAATATTTGCAGTAATGAGTACTAGGGAACTGAACTTTACCCGAATTCTGGAAGATATTTCACAAACCTTCACTGGCTGAGACAATACGGCAAATATTTGTTTACTCCAGAAACAGCATTTTAACCTTTTCTCCTCAATACCAACATGTTATTATCCAGAAGCTTTCACAAGCCCCATTATAAATCATTTCATTAACCATTGAACATTGTTCAGGTCGTCACCCTTCATTAGATATAAACCCCAGGACTGTCTGAGCCTGTCCCTGATATCGGCAGTCAGAGGGTCACCCTCAGGGTCGTCACCTTCTACTGACGGCTAACCCGGAGACGACATTTTTTTTAATTTAGCTTACCTTTGGCGTCTCCCGGCGTCCTCTGGCATCCTTCCAACATTCTCCCGGCATCTCCCGCTGTAACCCTTCAATATGGTGCTATGGCGCCGCGTTGCCATGACAACGGGACGTTAAGTGCCGTCACGCGGCATCAAGTTGCCAAGAAAACAGGACGGCTTATGGTGCCGGGGTGTCACGTTGTCATGGCAACGCGGTGCGGTGACGTCATGTAGCGTTCCGGTGTCATGGCAACAGGCGTCACGTGATGCTGTGACGACACACGGCCATATTGACAGAAGATACATGCAGGGGGAGATGCCGGGAAACATCACCGCCGCCGGACGCCACCACGCCGAGGTTTACTAGGTAAACCCGTGGCCCGAAGATACGTGGTCAAAAGCCGTAGTCTCCGGGTCAAACCCGGAGTGGTGGCAACCCTGGTCACCCTACATATAACCCCAGGACTGGCTGAGCCTGTCCCGGATACTCTGCAGTCAGAGGGTCACACTACATTACACAGCGGGGTTGATTAATGCACTGGTAAAATACAGGTTGTGGATCACCGCAGTCTTTTCTGCACAGAGCGGGTTCTCGTGGCTGCAACCTGCGCAGTGGGACAGGATATAGAGCAGATACAGCAAATAAAGCAGGGACAGAGAGACAGGTGGGATATAACGTCCTGGGAGAGAAGATGGGCGGGTGTTCAGATAAAAGTGTGTAAATATTTCCTGTGTACAGTGTAAATAAGATGTACAATTGTGTAATTTTGTTGCTTTTGTATTGATATGTTTGTAAATATGTTGTATTTTTTTTTTTATAATAAAATACCCTACATTACATATAAACCCAGGACTGTCTGATCCTGTCCCAGATACTCTGCAGTCAGGTCACCCCATATTAGATGTGTGGGTAAATATTTTCTGTATATAGTGTAAATACGTAAAATTGTGTATTTTAATTGGTTACGTTTCTTGCTTTTGTATTGATATGTTTGTAAATTTGTTTTGTATAATAATTTTTAAAAAAAAGAAAAAAAAACCTACATTAATTACATGTAAACCCAGGACTGGCTGAGCCTGTCCCTGAGTCTGCAGTCAGTACACAATGGATAGAAACCCGAACCACTTGTGTTTTATATACCTATTGTTTTTCTATTTGCAGTATAAACAATTGGTAGAGACAGACCCTTTAACATTCTCTGCCCCAACAACTCACCCTTCTCCCATTGTTTCAAATTCAATACATCATTAATAATTAAAAGAAAAGGACTATAAACAGAGATTGGGACATAACTTTAATTGTACAAATATTGAGTTTAGGGAGTAAGACGTTGCCAGCCCTACGTGGGGGGGTAAAACCTAGGGAATTAGGATTGCATGTGAAAAAAAGTAATTATTTTATCTTTACATCCTTATTCCCACTTAAAGATACAGCTCAACCCCTCTATAACGCTGTGCTTGGGATCCATTGAATCACATCGCGCTATAAGATCGCGTTAGAAATAATGTACAATTGTACGCATTGTACAATAAAGTATTGAAGATACCAATAATCGTGTTGTAAAGTATTCATAAATACGAAAATTGGGGGCCGCGCTTGCATCGCACTATAAGCGGATTTGTGTTGTAACGGATCGCGTTATAGCGGGGTTGAGCTGTATATAGGAGTAATAATAATAATAATAAGAAGAAGCTTAAATAAAAGACTATACGCCTGCATATAAAGCAACTAATGCACGAGATGCAGCAGCTGTTACTGTAACCGTTATCACCTTATACATTCTCTGCGATATATGTATATCACGCGCGCGCTAAATTGGTTTGAATGGAAAGGCGTGAAAAATAACGCCATGTTGCGCTGTCTTGCGTAAACAGGTGCAACAGCTGTGTGTGTGTGTGTGTTAACACACAGATACACCCACATGAACACACAAACAGTGTGTGTGTGTGTGTGTGTGTATAATATATATATATATATATATATATATATATATATATATATATATATATCACACATACAATTATCTACATATGTATACACGCCCCCATTTATACAACCGAGAGCGTACACACCCTAAATATTTACAGTATATACACTGACCTCACCTATAACGCACACGTTTTAATATACATATATACACACTTACCTTGCAGCTGTTTGAGCCTCCCCTTGCGCAAATATATACACACACACACACAATATACACCTCTCACTTATCAGCACACATACAGTATTATATTATTCTGCACTATCGCAAGTGGACTAACATGGTACAGTATGTATATATATATATACATACACACACACACACACACACACACACAGACACACACACACACACACACACACACACGTCTCACCTTGCAGCTGTTTGAACCTCCCCTCCAGCACATTGGAATACTGCACAGAATTGACGAAAGCCGCGGGCGACAGGATGGGGGACGCAGCCCGACCGGCCTCCACGTACCCGGGGTCACACTGAAGCATCTTGTATACCCTCCACTACCAAGACCAGCGCCGGGGGCAAAAATGATATATACACCGCCAGAAAACGAAAACCCACAAAAAAAAAAAACAACCTCAATTTCCGCCGATGGGAAAAAAAAAATAGTGAAAATTTGCAACAAAGAATATAGTAAAATGCGATTGTTCAAAGCGTCGTGTATTCAACGGGGTTTAATAATCCATGAACTGCCCGGAAAAAAAACAAAACAAAAGGGGGCGTTTTTCCCCGAGCGAGCCAGGTGTTAAAATGATGCACAATTATTTCTTTAAAAAATATATACTTATAAAAGTAAACTGGATATTTTTACTCTCCCGTCCCCGCATTAAAAGGTTTTGTAGATCCGCCGAAAACCAGGAAAAAAACCCAAAAATAAAACGCGCTGTTTTGGGATTTGAAAACGTCACCTTTTTTCCCCCCCCCGCCCCCTCGCTTTGAAGCCTTTATTCTCCGCTTTTAAAAGATCCAAAAATGTAGTTTTTTGCCTTTAAAGGGAAACTGGAAATGCATTTTTTCCCCGTTTAAGATGACCGAAAAAGCCAGTTTTTTTTCACCCCCTTAATTTTAAAAGGCACGGAAATTGTCCCTTTTTTCCGGGCAAACGTCAGGTTTAAGGAAAAGCTCGGGTTTCAGGCATTCCTAGGATTCCTGGCACAGGGAGGATAGGGGTTTCAGGCTGCATGTACCTTGATCCTATTAAAGTCCCAGCCGGGGGAATGAAGAGTTGCAGGGTGCTGGATAGGAAGGGTAAAAGGGGCAGGTTGGGAGTAACCACTTGGAAAGGTGTGACGGGGGAGGGAGGGGAGGAGGAGGAGGAAGGTGGTACAGTCCACGTTAGAGGTGCCTTGTCTAATTGGAGTTGCAAAGGGAAAGCAGTCGTTAATATAACATGTATTTATTTCATTGTTAAAATGCGCGCGCGGTGTGTTATGTAAAGTGATATGTGATGGGTTTGGGAAATGACAGGTAAAGGTGAGGGGGAGAGAGAGAAAGAGAAGGGGGGAGAGAGTGAAAGAGAAGGGAGGGGAAGGAGGGGAAGGAGGGGAAGGAGGGGAAGGAGGGGAAGGGGGGGAAGGAGGGGAAGGGGGGGAAGGAGGGGAAGGAGGGGAAGGGGGGGAAGGGGGGGAAGGAGGGGAAGGGGGGGAAGGAGGGAGGGGAAGGAGGGAGGGGAAGGAGGGAGGGGAAGGAGGGGGGGAAGGAGGGAGGGGAAGGAGGGGGGGAAGGAGGGGGGGAAGGAGGGGGGGGAAGGGGGGGAAGGAGGGGGGGGGAAGGGGGGGAAGGAGGGGGGGGGAAGGGGGGGAAGGAGGGGGGGGGAAGGAGGGGGGGGGAAGGGGGGGAAGGAGGGAGGGGAAGGGGGGGAAGGAGGGAGGGGAAGGGGGGGAAGGAGGGGGGGGAAGGAGGGGGGGGGAAGTAGGGGGGGGGAAGGGGGGGAAGGAGGGGGGGGGGAAGGGGGGGAAGGAGGGGGGGGGAAGGAGGGGGAGGAGGGGGGGGGAGGAGGGGGGGGAAGGGGGGAAGAGGGGGAAGGAGGGGGGGGAAGGGGGGAAGAGGGGGAAGGAGGGGGGGGAAGAGGGGGAAGGAGGGGGGGGAAGGGGGGAAGAGGGGGAAGGAGGGGGGGGAAGGAGGGGGGGGAAGAGGGGGAAGAGGGGGAAGGAGGGGGGGGAAGAGGGGGAAGGAGGGGGGGAAGAGGGGGAAGGAGGGGGGGGAAGGAGGGGGGGGAAGAGGGGGAAGGAGGGGGGGGAAGGAGGGGGGGAAGAGGGGGAAGGAGGGGGGGGAAGAGGGGGAAGGAGGGGGGGGAAGAGGGGGAAGGAGGGGGGGAAGGGGGAAGGAGGGGGGGAAGGAGGGAGGGGAAAGGGGGGAGGGAAGGGGGAGGGAAGGGGGGAAAGGAGGGGGGGAAGGGGGGAAAGGAAGGGGGGAAGGGGGGAAGGGGGGAAAGGAGGGGGGGAAAGAAGGGGGGAAAGGAGGGGGGGAAAGAAGGGGGGAAAGGAGGGGGGGAAAGAAGGGGGGAAAGGAGGGGGGGAAAGAAGGGGGGAAGGGGGGAAGGGGGGGAAGGAGGGGGGGAAGGAGGGAGGGGAAAGGGGGGAGGGAAGGGGGGAAGAAGGGGGAAGGGGGGAAGAAGGGGGGAGGGGAGGAAAAAGGGGGGGAGGAGTGGGAAAGAAGGGGGAGGAGGGGGAAAGAAGGGGGGGGAAGGGGAAAGAAGGGGGGGAGGAAGGGGAAAGAAGGGGGGGAAAGAAGGGGGGGAGGAGGGGAAAAGAAGGGGGGGAGGAGGGGGAAAGAAGGGGGGAGGAGGGGGAATGAAGGGGGGAGGAGGGGGAAAGGAGGGGGGAGGAGGGGGAAAGAAGGGGGGAGGAGGGGGAAAGAAGGGGGGGGATTATGGTGTGCTGTTTTGTCACTGCTAATACATGTCTTTTTGCTATATCTGAGTGTTGCTGCTTTTGTGCCTTCTCTTATGGGAAGACAGGGTTTCTATATTGATTTCTATGGAGCATGCACCTTGACTTTACATTTGTTGCTTGGAGTGCTGGCTGCTGCTTTTTGTTATATGTATATGTATATATATATATATATATATATATATATATATATATATATATGTGATATATAGAGAGGGGAAACTTGATACCGCATGCACTCCGCACCTCAATCACGGTACCCTCAAAAAGCCAGCTAATGACAAACAATATTATTGTGCCAGCGGCGCTTACGGCTTTCGATGGAAACTATATAGGATTTCTAATAGGGGAAATACGGCTTTATATGGGATTTCTAATAGGGGAAATATGGCTTTATATGGGATTTCTAGTAGGAAATAGTAGGGGAAAATGGGATTTCTAATTGTGGAAATAATATGGAATATCTAACAGGAAATACAGCATTATATGGGACTCCTAGTAGGAGATAATACATGGGATTGCTACGAGGGAAAATATGGCTTTTAAAGAGATTTCTGGTAGGGGAAAGAAATGCTGTGGGATTTCAATTGGGCAAATAGGGCTGTTAGGGTTACCCTGTGTGTTAGGGTTACCCTGTGTGTGTGTTAGGGTTACCCTGTGTGTGTTAGGGTTACCCTGAGTGTGTTAGGGTTACCCTGTGTGTTTGGGTTACCCTGTGTGTGTTAGGGTTACCCTGTGTGTGTTAGGGTTACCCTGTGTGTGTTAGGGTTACCCTGTGTGTTTGGGTTACCCTGTGTGTGTTAGGGTTACCCTGTGTGTGTTAGGGTTACCCTGTGTGTTTGGGTTACCCTGTGTGTGTTAGGGTTACCCTGTGTGTGTTAGGGTTACCCTGTGTGTGTTAGGGTTACCCTGTGTGTGTTTGGGTTACCCTGTGTGTGTTTGGGTTACCCTGTGTGTTAGGGTTACCCTGTGTGTGTTAGGGTTACCCTGTGTGTGTTAGGGTTACCCTGTGTGTGTTAGGGTTACACTGTGTGTTAGGGTTACCCTGTGTGTGTTAGGGTTACCCTGTGTGTGTTAGGGTTGCCCTGTGTGTGTTAGGGTTACCCTGTGTGTGTTAGGGTTACCCTGTGTGTTAGGGTTACCCTGTGTGTGTTAGGGTTACCCTGTGTGTGTTAGGGTTACCCTGTGTGTTAGGGTTACCCTGTGTGTGTTGGGGTTACCCTGTGTGTGTTAGGGTTACCCTGTGTGTGTTTGGGTTACCCTGTGTGTGTTTGGGTTACCCTGTGTGTTAGGGTTACCCTGTGTGTGTTAGGGTTACCCTGTGTGTGTTAGGGTTACCCTGTGTGTGTTAGGGTTACCCTGTGTGTGTTAGGGTTACACTGTGTGTTAGGGTTACCCTGTGTGTGTTAGGGTTACCCTGTGTGTGTTAGGGTTACCCTGTGTGTTAGGGTTACCCTGTGTGTGTTAGGGTTACCCTGTGTGTGTTAGGGTTACCCTGTGTGTTAGGGTTACCCTGTGTGTGTTAGGGTTACCCTGTGTGTGTTAGGGTTAACCTGTGTGTGTTAGGGTTACCCTGTGTGTTAGGGTTACCCTGTGTGTGTTAGGGTTACCCTGTGTGTGTTAGGGTTACCCTGTGTGTTAGGGTTACCCTGTGTGTTAGGGTTACCCTGTGTGTGTTAGGGTTACCCTGTGTGTGTTTGGGTTACCCTGTGTGTGTTTGGGTTACCCTGTGTGTTAGGGTTACCCTGTGTGTGTTAGGGTTACCCTGTGTGTGTTAGGGTTACCCTGTGTGTGTTAGGGTTACACTGTGTGTTAGGGTTACCCTGTGTGTGTTAGGGTTGCCCTGTGTGTGTTAGGGTTACCCTGTGTGTGTTAGGGTTACCCTGTGTGTTAGGGTTACCCTGTGTGTGTTAGGGTTACCCTGTGTGTGTTAGGGTTACCCTGTGTGTTAGGGTTACCCTGTGTGTGTTAGGGTTACCCTGTGTGTGTTAGGGTTAACCTGTGTGTGTTAGGGTTACCCTGTGTGTTAGGGTTACCCTGTGTGTGTTAGGGTTACCCTGTGTGTGT
The DNA here is from genome assembly GCF_040206685.1 of Ascaphus truei. NCBI lineage: Eukaryota > Metazoa > Chordata > Amphibia > Anura > Ascaphidae > Ascaphus > Ascaphus truei. The sequence goes on along the minus strand of NC_134496.1, from coordinate 12,757,799 downwards.
TTGGAAGGAGCTGGTAAAGATTCAGACATGTTAAATTGCTCAACAATTACAGGACAAAGGGTCTGTTTGCTTTTGGGATCTGGCATGAGGTTAGGGCTGCTGTGTTTGGGGTTTGGGGTCTGTGTTTGTAAGGGGGGAGGGGGGAGTTCCTTCACACTTACTATGTGTAAGCCATCTAATATAAACACATATATAGACATAGCTGTCTGCAAAGGCAAACCAGATCTTATCTTGCATCAAACGGGCAATGGATGGAAGGGAAGTAAACGCAATTATGCCCCTTTATAAAGCATTAGTAAGACCTCACCTTGAATATGGAGTACAATTTTGGGCACCAGTTCTTAGAAAATACATTATGGAACTAGAGAGAGTGCAGAGAAGAGCCACCAAATTAATAAAGGGGATGGACAATCTAACTCAGGGAAGCGCAATCTTTTCCCCCTGCGCCCCCATGCCGGCTGTCCTGCTCTCCGCGCGCCCCCCCCCCCCCCCCCTCCCTCTTTCCGTGGTTCCCGGCTTCTGGGTGTCATGTCATGTTGCCATAGCAACATGACGTCACATGACCCCACGGCGTCATTTGACGCCGCGCTGCCATGGCGGCGCATCTCCAGATGCTGGCTGAACCACGGTAAGTAAGGTTTACAGAGGCCCCGCGCGCTTCCCCGGCACTTCATTTAAGTGCCTTCGGGAAACGAGCGGGGCCTCTGTGAACCCCGCGCTCCCCGCAGTTAATCTCGTGCCCCCTGTGTGGCTCGCCCCCCAGTTTGCGCACCGCTGATCTAACTTATGAGGAGAGGCTAGCTAAATTAGATTTATTTACATTAGAAAAGAGGCGTCTAAGAGGGGATATGATAACTATATGCAAATATATTTGGGGACAACACAAGGAGTTTTCAAAAGAACTATTCATCCCACTGGCAGTACAAAGGACACGGGGCCATCCCTTAAGGTTGGAGGAGAGGAAATTTCACCAGCAACAAAGGAAAGGGTTCTTTACAGTAAGGGCAGTTACAATGTGGGATTCATTACCCATGGAGACTGTGATAGCAGATACAATATATATATATATATATATATATATATATATATATATATATATTTTTTTTTATTATTACAAAGTAAAGTTATACAGGAATATACCAAATAAGTATACATGGGAAGGATGTTGATCCAGGGAGTAATCTGATTGCCAATTACTGGAGTCAGGAAGGAATGTATTTTTCCCCTTATGAGATATCTATTATGATATGACACTGGGGTTTTTGTTTGCCTTCCTCTGGATCAATATATTGTAAGTATGGATGTAACATATATCCCCCCCCAATTGCAGATAAGGACCATGTGGGGAAATCTACATATGTTACCAGGTATATGGTGCGTTACCTGTCAGGCTCACAGGAGGCCTGAATAACAATTGAAGGGATAAAGGCGTTCAACGCTTGATCCCTTGTATAGTTGTGTTGACAAATACGCAATAACGGACATGAGGGTATGTGAAAAAAAACATTTTTTGAGGTAAAGTCCCCAGAAGAGCCAATGATCCCTGAAGGGCAAGAAATGGGTCAGAATGAACTAACCCAAGTCAAGCCCTCATTGGGATTGCTCCTGGACTCACAATAAGCACACAATAATGCGTAATACTCACAAATCCCCTTTGCCAATGTCCTGTGAAGGCGTGCAGCCTGGTAAGGAGATGCTGGTCTCAGAAGGCAATTCAAACAGGGAAAAAACAGCGCACCGCCAAAGTGGGTCCCAAGCCAAGATAATAAAAAGTCTTCTTTATTGATCCATCTAAAAGTGGAGGTTTAACACCCTCCTACGCGTTTCGTGTAAACATACACTTTATCAAGGAGTATGCAATGCATGCATTGCATACTCCTTGATAAAGTGTATGTTCACAGGAGGCCTGGGCCTCCGCCCCTGGGAGCCTGGGGTGTATCCTGGAACGTACTGCTTACAGCGCCTCCACCTGTGCAGGGATTCTAGTGTGTAGAATAACCCCTGACACAGGAACCACATACAGTAAGTACTTACACCAGGGTATGGATAAAACAGTTTACTATATGCAACTACCTTATAACACATCACAATACATCAACAACAGCAACACAGCAGTGTCACCCTTTAACCTGGCCTCACTGGGCCTCAGCCCCACCATCATCCACCCCAGTGTCTCAAAAGTCCCACAACCCCACCCAAGTGTGGAACAGCGTTGCCCACTAATGAGGTGTGTAGTTGGTGCACTTGGTGACTTGATGGTACCTGCCGGGTGCGTCCACACCTGGGCGCGCAGATGCTGTACTTGGCTGATGGATCCGAAAGCATGATCCACGATGCTTCCACTCTGGACGTGTGGGGTGGCGTCCTGCCAGACAGTCACTCCAGGAAGATAGTCTCTATCTTGAGCGATGGTCTGCGTCCAGACATGATAATCAGGGCTGCGCAGCAGGTGAACTGTGTCCCTGAACTCAGCAATAACTAAAGAGGCAGGGTCCCTACCTAGGGCCTGTCCCTGTCGCAACCACAATCTGGGTTATGTCTCACGGCCTATCTGGGGCCAAGGGGGGTAACCTGGCCTAGTGAAGGGGCTACTGCTCCCTACACACACCCTTCCCTAACCTGCTCCCAGCTCTGACTGACTTCTTCCTGTCTGTGCGAACCAAAATGTATCTCTAAAGCAGAAGTAGCTGCAAGCCCTATTGGCTCCCTGGCGTCAGGTGGCCTGTCTGCCCCTAAGTACTCTGGGTGTTGTAGTCCTCCATGGCCCTCTTTATCATTGGGGTCGCGTGCGCGATGTGTACTGCTCATGCGCGAGTCTCCCTGTCCCTGCGCATCCATGTAATGGCCGCCGCATCGCCCTAACTGCACATGCGCAACTTCTAGGGGACCCTGCACTGCGGAGCGCCATCTGGGTCCTGCCTCCCTTTCTGTAATGGCCGCCGCATCGCATCTGCGCATGCGCGGACACAACAAAGATGGCGGTGCCCTGCCTCCGACGTCGTCGGGAGCCCCCGGTGACACACTCGCCCCCGCAGCTCCCCGACGTGCCACGGGGGTCCTCGCTACTGAGCACAGGTAAGGGGGGCCAGGACAAATGAAAGGAGCAAGAACCCCCCCCCAATTCATAGCGCACCTACCAAGGAAAAAATTTTGTTTAGCATTTGGGCCTGGCCAGAGGTTGGGGAAAATTTGTAGTGCCGGCAGGGCCCCCCCAGCCAGTGGGCCCGGGACACCAGACCCTGCAGACCCACCCTGTTGGCAGCCCTGCCTGGCAACCCCAAGTATTTCCCACTATAAATCCTCATTAATGCTGTACTTCCCCTACTAGAAATGCATTATAAAGCTGTGTCTCCCCAATAGAAATCCCATGTAAAGCCGTATTTCAGTTTTACAGGGTCTCGTAAATATGGCCACCATTCTTTATTCCCCTAAAAAAGCGTTATAACTCTGCTCCAGATTGCTGCCTCATTTAGGGCCCATCTCTTCCCCAGCCCCTTATGAGAGCAACATGTGGGATTTATGCTGGGGCTTTTTGGGGTCATGAAATGGGGGCTGAATTAGGAAACCCTATTGTAGCCTAGGCCTCTGGCTAACCCTAACAGTATAAGTCCTGTTAGACACAGGCAATGTGGTGGATATGTTCTCTCAAGGAGGCCTAGCTTGTTGTGGCAGCCTGGATATACTATTGCTGTATCTAGGGGCTGGCTTAACAACAACCAAAGAGTGTCATCCCTGGGGAGGATACTGGCTGGGTCACATGCCTGTGATGTGATGCCTGTCAGTATCGGACCTACCCTGTTATGGGGCAGGGTTACAAGCCCCTCCCCTGGGGTACATAAGCTGACACTATCCCAGAAGTCAGAGCTCTCTTCCCTCTCCTTGTGGAGTGGAAGCACTTACCCTTTATCCCATCTGGGGGTAAAGGAGCTGAGAAGGGGCCTGCAGGGCCTCAAGCCCTGTGGGAGCTACTTCAGGGAATGTGCTTGTTATAACTACATGTATGCTGCAAATAAAGACCCGGTTGAATCCATCTGTTGTGGCTACTTGACTGGGCCACTATCTGAGATGCCAGGATCCTCACCAGCTGGAGGTGCTGCGCTATGGATAATCATTACTGAGAGCCTGTCCTGATACATCCCCATACCACACAGACTTCTCAGGGCCTTCTGTTCCACCTGACAGGTATGCACCGCACCAGAATACACCGGTAGCGACATGATCTCCCTTAGGGGGAGGTGGGGGGGGGGGGGGGGGACAGGTGCTACACTATTAAACCTGCTGCTTCTGGCTCTATGTGGACACAGCCCGTGGATTCAGAGTATGGGTCACGTGGCATATTCCACATACCATTCATTCTGACGCAGGTTTTTCAAGAATCAATTCCCTCATATGCGAGAGAGAATTTTTTTATGGGGTATTGTAAACATTCCCAGTTCTGCAAAAGATATATGGGATTTCAGAAATATAACACCATATTTAACTCCGTCATTTAGAGGCGCTGCAGAGATAGCATCAGGACAGGCTTTCACATCACAGAGCTATTTCACCCAGTTAGAGGCCCATGTGTGTATTGTCCATAAGGGGACCCTATGGGATCTTAAGGAATGGGTTCCCGGCCAAAATAGAGCTACAGCATGGATCCATCCTCTCAAAATACATGCATGTGTAGTGTGTATAAAAATCTTTATAACCAAGAAGAGGTGTGGGTGCAGTATCCCCGAGGCTTCACCAGAGGGAAGCTGCGGCCTGCACTGTGCTCTAATAATAATAATAATAAGAGGTGTGGGGGCAGTATCCCCGAGGCTTCACCAGAGGGAAGCTGCGGCCTGCACTGTGCTCTAATAATAATAATAATAAGAGGTGTGGGGGCAGTATCCCCGAGGCTTCACCAGAGGGAAGCTGCGGCCTGCACTGTGCTCTAATAATAATAATAATAAGAGGTGTGGGGGTAGTGTCACGAGGCTTCACTGAGGAAACTACGGCCCACCCAGTGCTAATTCTAATTTTTGTGTGAGCGGGCAGGTATCCGAGGATGGGCGCTTGATCCGCAGCCGGTCTGAACCTCCGTTTGAGGAGCTGCAGCAATGCTAACGCTGCCCTCGCCAAAGGGGAGCCGCATACCGCCCTGTGCCGTTACAAAATGGCAGTTCCCGCCGAAAAGGGGAAACAGTGTGTCATTTGGCAAGCTCTTATTGCTGCAAGCTTCTGGGATCAGCGCAAAATGCTGAGACCGCGCCTCTTTCTCCCTTCTGCATGAGACACCTGGATATACCAGGGGGAGGAGATAGGGCGTGGCTAGCGCTGGACCGACCGGACGTGAAGAGGAGCTTAGACACACGTGGAACTTTGGTGCATACAGACGTGTGCGGAGCTGCACCGAGTACTATAATTATCATGGCCGCCCAGCTAGGAACAGTCTACGAGCTGGGCGGCCTTTTGCTAGGGGTCTGTCCCTTATGCGAATGCCCTGGACCTGAGTTACGGTTACTCTCCAAATGTAGCCAATGCCAAGTAGCCTACCTCCGGCCCAAAGCCAAGGGGCCTGAGCCTCCCGCGAACAATTTGGATACGGAGGAGCTTGTGAGGATTCGGGGGTCACGGCAGTCGCAGCGTGACCTCCCCTTACCTCCTACAACTCCCGCTGTCGTGGGATGTCTTCGCCGCCGATCCCGTCCGGTTTCCGTGGATCAGGAGCTTCCCCGTCGTCTCCCACGGGCCACCGCTGCCCCGCAGGCGGCCCGCACTCAGGCGGCTGCCATTTGTCCTGGGCACGCGCTCTCCGACTTTACAGAACGCGTGCCAGGCGAAGATAATTTATTCACTGCTCTGGCAGTGAGACCACGCCCCCAACACACATGCAGGCTGTTACTCAGTGCCAAAGCTGCTCACCTGTCTGCCTATCAAGGTAACAAATCCAGGACAGCTCCTCGTGCTCCTCCAGGCTTGTCTCCGCTTCCTATTGGTCAGCCGCACTATATAATGCCTGTTGTACCACTTTCACATTGCTCGACATAGTCTCTACTTGTGGATGTCTATTCTGGCTCTCTCTCTTGTCTTCGCTTATTCAGGTTACGACCCGGCTTGGCGGACTACACTCTCTGTCTCTCGACCCCGGCTTCCATTTGACCTCGCTGCCTCTCACGTCCCTCGATCTCAGCTTGGACCTCGACCTTCCGGATCTCTCCTCTCCCTGACCTTGGCAAACGGCAACTACTACGTCTCTTCTTTACCCAGTACCGGCAAGTATTGCTATAGCTATATCCACCTGGCCTGGCAACACCAAAACACCACACTCCGGACAAGCTCCTTCTGCTGCGGGTGCGTGCACACATACATCCCCACCTCAGTACAAGGGACAGGTCTGGTCTGCGGGCAGCACCGGCGTAACATTATGTCGAGCCCACAAGACGCAGATCAGACTGAACGTGGCAGCATGATATCGGCAATGTATCAACAAATCAAGGTCATGACCGATCAGCTGGTTCTTCTCACCCGACAGGTAGAAGATCTCTCCTTACAGGCACCCCCTGTGGTTGCACCTCCGGTGCAGGTGAAACTGGTGGGCGCCGCAGCACCGGGCCCGAAGATTCCGGCACCCAAGCCGTACGACGGAAACCCGCACGCCTGCCACGGATTTCTCAATGTGAGATTCAGTTTGAGATGGCTCCGCAGCAGTATTCCTCTGGACATAAGAAGGTGGCGTATGTCTACAGCCTACTCACGGGAAATGCCCTGGCTTGGGCCTCCCTGATTTGGGAACTACGCCCCAAAATTACTCGAGATTATGCTGCATTTAGACGAGACTTTCGTCAGGTCTTCGATATCCCCGCACGCCAGGAGACTGCTTCTGATTCTTTGCTTCAGCTTTCACAGGGACGTCAGCCCGTGGCCCAGTACGCCTTGGAGTTCAGGACCCTAGCAGCTGAGACTCGGTGGGGTCAGGAGGCTTTAGTCGCAGTTTTTTGGGGAGGATTAACAAATTCCGTAAAGGACGAGCTTGCCTCACAACCCAGGCCTGGACTTTTGGAGGAACTTATCTCCCAGGCCATTCGGGTGGACCAATGTTTCCAGGTACGCCGGCTCCGAACGCCAACACTTCCGATTTGTGCGTTTTCATGCCCCCTTTCCCAGATTCTCTTCACCCACGAGACCTGACACCTCTCCGCAGCCCTCTCTGGAGGCTCCAGAACCGATGCAACTCGGAGTTCAGCGCACCCGGGCACCGATACAACAATTCCGCAGACTCAGAACAATGTCAGAGCCGTCCAGTGCCCTGCTGGAGGTCCGCAGAGGCTTGACCGACTACTGCCGGGTATTCAGTGTGCCGTCCATGCCGAACCGCTCCACGAGGGAGGCTCCTGCCCGGCCGGATTCTGTTTCCAGGTCAACGGACGACGAGGGAATGACCATCCCTGAGGTACTGGTCGAAGCCTCCCCCGCTCACATGTTAGAGGTCGTCCTGCCCATTCCGGAATCTGATGTCTGCCCTGGGGTGGAGATCCGGGATATTGATCTGCGCTGGGCCCAAGCCCAGGATGCGGCCAGCCAATACCTGCGGTGGAGCCAGGAGATGCGTGAGGCCCGTGCCCGTGCTGCCGCATATGTGGCTGCATCCGAGAGGCATTTCACGGCCCTGGGTCTGCGGATGAATTCACCAAGGTAGTACCAGTCGGTACTACATCATCCACCACCATCCTTATTCCATCCCCATGATCGGAGGGAGTTGAGCGGGTGGAACTGTCCGGACGGATGGGCTCTAGGAATGCTGATCCTTCCCCGGTGAGTGATCGGGCGACAGACCCATTTCTTTTGCAGTGTCAAGGAAGGAAGGGAGAGACCACCGAGAGGCTGCGGTCGTTGCTGCGGCCAGATATACCACTGCTCGGGGCCGTGGTAAACTGAGCTCTGCCAGAACTATGGACACTGATATTGCTCCGCCTGGGGAGGTATCAGTAGCTTCCCAGAAAAAGGACTCTAAAGTACCCGTCCCGCCCCACGCCGCCAGCGTACCCTATGGTGATCCCCTCCCTAGCTAAAAACCCTTATCACCTCGGCCCTTGTCACCAGTGATGTCCGTGGCTCCTAGGGGCGAGTCTGTTTCAATGCCTGATATGTATGTTACATCTGTGGGGGTGGGCACACTACCATGGTGGGACTTACTGTATAGAGGGTACGTGTCACACTTGAACAGGACACGCTTTGTTCTGCAGGAAGGCGATAAGGTGGAGTGCTGGTGGGAAGAGGGTCAGTTTACTCCGGAGGAGGAAGCGGAGATAATGGGCAAGCATGTTAATAAGTCTAAAACGGATAAGCTCTTATCTCCCGGCCATGTGGAGGGCCCTATGAAACCCTTATGGGAGGGGTCTCTCTATTGGGTTTTGCCCAGTAAGGCTGTTGGACACCCAGATGAAGTGTAGTCAAGCAGAAAGGGTGCTTGTACAGCGCTTTAGGAAAATAGGATATCATTATCCCTACCTCCCTGAACCCTTAATGAGGAGTGCTGAATAACATAGGGATGAGTGGGTAAGGTCCGCCATTCTGGACTACATTGCTAGTAGTACTAAGGGTTCAATGCTTAGTGGGGAAGACAGAGCTAAGTACTTAGTGAAAGTACGGGTTGTGGGTCGCAATATCCACTTAGACCGGGCGGAGTACGTAGCCGAGTCCGGTGGGAGGCGCTGCAATTCGGTCACAGTGACAGATAATGAAGGCAGGTTAGTAAAGAAGCCTGGTCCTGAACATTATTATTAATCTGGTTCAGTAAATTGGCTGTGTAGGGCTCAGCGACTCCCGCGAGGAGGTACCAGTTATGTTGCTATATACTGTTTGTACTGTATGTAGTTTGTAGTATGTAGTATGTACATATGTAGTTATGTTCAATTTTGTGGTTGTTGGTACAGTATATCGATGGTACATATATTGTATTCCTCAGCGAGAGCGAGAGGTTTTTCACCCAGGGAGGATGTAGCCTAGGCCTCTGGGTATTATCTTTCTTTTGGCCCCAACAGTATAAGTCGTGTTAGACACAGGCAATGTGGGGGATATGTCAATTGTACTGGGAAAAGGACCTAAAGCGCATAGGGAAAAAAAAGAAAAAACAAAACATAGTGTAATCTGTTTTGATAGGTTGGTTAAACCCTGCTATAAATTATTGCACTTACAAGATAAAAAAAAAAAAAATTAAAACGAGCAAAGACTACAATCTAGCTGCGCATGCGTGATCCAAACCTAGGCTTGTGATCCCGGGGGCAGATAAGTGTTCCCATGTGTTAACGGATCAAGGGAGCAACATTGATTGAGAAGACCCTAGGTAGAGATTCATGTTCAAATCCCCCCTTTCCTTGATTGGTTGAGGTGCTTTTGGCACACACCAGTGACAACACTGCAACAGTGAGCGGCTGGCATTTCATGTGGAGCCGTCGGACATCCTGCACGCCCCTCACCGGAGCCCACTGCCTGACCTGTGTGAAGGGGGAGCCTGAGAACTGGAGCTGAGCACCACTGGGGGTATATATAGGGACAGGGATAGCAGCTCCATTGTGCCCCATGCGATGCGAAAGGCAAAACTAGAAGGGCGGAGGAAACGGAGTTCGTGGAGAGTACCATGGAGGCAAAGCTGACGCCACCAGGGAAAACCTGTGATTGTGTATTGAAGTCTCGCGAGACGCCAGTTACACCAATCACGTGACGCGGAAGTACCTTGGAGTACATGGAGCTGCTGGCGGAGAGGGGCGCGGGTCGTCTCCTCATTTGGAACCGCTGAAGCATACTCCGTGGCGAAAATAAGTGTTCAGTACGCGGGGATATCGTGAGTAACACTCGGGACCATCACACATGTTGCAGGAAGTAGTGGCTATGTGAAGTACTCCAGCGGACATATCCTTTTATGTTTTATAGCTTAATAAATTTGTATTTGTACGTTAGTACACTTTCCTCGATTATTTCCTTATCCCGTGTGGTAGCCCAGCTAGGTGTTTTTTTGGTTCAGAAGTTGTTTCAACATATAAGGTGGATCTTTCTGGAGAAGAATCAGCAGTATATCGCCATAGAAGAGCCCAGCTGAGCTAAGTGGATAACTTGCCATTACATCTACAGCTAAAGATTATATTCTTGGTTCGTTTTAATTTCTATCTTGTAAGTGCAATAATTTATAGCAGGGTTTAACCAACCTTTCAAAACAGATTACACTATTTTTTGTTTTGGTCTTTTTCCCCCCCTATGCGCTTTAGGTCCCTTTTCCAGTACAATTGACTTTCTCTCTCTGGGTGAGAGTTCGGACCAGCTACAGGGAGAGATTAATTCATTGATTTATTCAAGGTTGTCATTTGTGTATATTTTGTTATCTGTTTAGAATATATTTTTTGCGCGATTCTGTTTTTTCTGCTTAGTGTGGGGGATAAGCTCTCTCAAGGAGGCCTAGCTTGTTGTTGCAGCCTAGATACACTATTGCTGTATCCAGGGGCTGGCCTAACAACAACCAGATTGTCATTCCAGGGGAGGATACTGGCTGGGTCACATGCCCATGATGTGATGCCTGTCAGTATCGGGCCTGCCCTGTTATAGAGCAGGGTTACAAGCCCCTGCCCTGGGGTACAAAAGCTGACACTCTCCCAGAAGTCCTGCACTACGGATGATCATTACTGAGAGCCTGTCCTGATACATCTGCATACCTCCGCGGACTTCACAGGGCCTTCTGTTCCACTTCACAGGTATGCACCGCACCAGAATACACCGGTAGCGACATGATCTCCCTTAGGGTGGGGACAGGTGATACACTATTAAACCCGCTGCTTCTGGCTCTATGTGGACTCAGTCCTGTGGAATCAGAGTATGGGTCACGGTGGCATATTTCACATACCGTTCATTCTGACACAGGTTTTTCAAGAATCAATTCCCTCACAAACGAGACAGAAAATGTTATGGAGTATTGTAAACATTCCAGGTTCTGCAAAAGGTATATGGGATTTCAGCCATATAACAACATATTTAACTCAGTCTTTAATACATTGTACATATTAAAGTTATAGGGCAAAGTTATATGGATTAATAGGGTCAGCCTCACATAGCCATATATATATATATGGGATTTGCAGCAAAGTGATGGTACCATCCATATAACCTCTTGTCTAACATTTGGTTCCTACTATGAGATATTTAATAGGGTTTTCAAGTTCAGCTGCTAAGATCCTGACCCACAAAAATCTCCAGGACAAAACCGCACAGAATATACCCTATATGCTGCTCTCAGGGGCTGGGATCGTTCCTAAATATGAGAGCTACAGCATCCCAAAGCCACAGTATTCAGTGAGTAAAGGCGGAAGGAGAGGCTCAGTGAGTAAAGGCTGAAGGAGAGGCTCAGTGAGTAAAGGCTGAAAGAGAGTCTCAGTGAGTAAAGGCTGAAGGAGAGTCTCAGTGAGTAAAGGCTGAAGGAGAGGCTCAGTGAGTAAAGGCTGAAGGAGAGGCTCAGTGAGTAAAGGCTGAAGGAGAGTCTCAGTGAGTAAAGGCTGAAGGAGAGTCTCAGTGAGTAAAGGCTGAAGGAGAGTCTCAGTGAGTAAAGGCTGAAGGAGAGTCTCCGTGAGTAAAGGCTGAAGGAGAGTCTCAGTGAGTAAAGGCTGAAGGAGTCTCAGTGAGTAAAGGCTGAAAAAGAGGCTCAGTGAGTAAAGGCTAAAGGAGAGACTCAGTGAGTAAAGGCTGAAGGAGAGGCTCAGTAAGTAAAGGCTGAAGGACAGGCTCAGTGAGTAAAGGCTGATGGAGAGGCTCAGTGAGTAAAGGCTGAAGGAGCGGCTCAGTGAGTAAAGGCTGAAGGAGCGGCTCAGTGAGTAATGGCTGAAGGAGCGGCTCAGTGAGTAAAGGCTGAAGGAGCGGCTCAGTGAGTAAAGGCTGAAGGAGCGGCTCAGTGAGTAATGGCTGAAGGAGAGGCTCAGTGAGTAACGGCTGAAGGAGAGGCTCAGTGAGTAAAGGCTGAAGGAGAGGCTCAGTGAGTAAAAGCTGAAGGAGAGGCTCAGTGAGTAAAGGCTGAAGGAGAGGCTCAGTGAGTAAAGGCTGAAGGAGAGGCTCAGTGAGTAAAGGCTGAAAGAGAGTCTCAGTGAGTAAAGGCTGAAGGAGAGTCTCAGTGAGTAAAGGCTGAAGGAGAGGCTCAGTGAGTAAAGGCTGAAGGAGAGGCTCAGTGAGTAAAGGCTGAAGGAGAGTCTCAGTGAGTAAAGGCTGAAGGAGAGTCTCAGTGAGTAAAGGCTGAAGGAGAGTCTCAGTGAGTAAAGGCTGAAGGAGAGTCTCCGTGAGTAAAGGCTGAAGGAGAGTCTCAGTGAGTAAAGGCTGAAGGAGTCTCAGTGAGTAAAGGCTGAAGAAGAGGCTCAGTGAGTAAAGGCTAAAGGAGAGACTCAGTGAGTAAAGGCTGAAGGAGAGGCTCAGTAAGTAAAGGCTGAAGGACAGGCTCAGTGAGTAAAGGCTGATGGAGAGGCTCAGTGAGTAAAGGCTGAAGGAGAGGCTCAGTAAGTAAAGGCTGAAGGACAGGCTCAGTGAGTAAAGGCTGAAGGGGAGGCTCAGTATGTAAAGGCTGAAGGAGCGGCTCAGTGAGTAAAGGCTGAAGGAGCGGCTCAGTGAGTAAAGGCTGAAGGAGCGGCTCAGTGAGTAAAGGCTGAAGGAGCGGCTCAGTGAGTAATGGCTGAAGGAGCGGCTCAGTGAGTAAAGGCTGAAGGAGCGGCTCAGTGAGTAAAGGCTGAAGGAGCGGCTCAGTGAGTAATGGCTGAAGGAGAGGCTCAGTGAGTAACGGCTGAAGGAGAGGCTCAGTGAGTAAAGGCTGAAGGAGAGGCTCAGTGAGTAAAAGCTGAAGGAGAGGCTCAGTGAGTAAAGGCTGAAGGAGAGGCTCAGTGAGTAAAGGCTGTAGGAGCGGCTCAGTGAGTAAAGGCTGAAGGAGTGGCTCAGTGAGTAAAGACAGACTGCAAACAATGACACCGAGTTTGAAGCAGGGGAACCTGGTTCAATTCCTGGTGTCGGCTCCTTGTGACCTTGGGCAAGTCACTTTATCTCCCTGTGCCTCAGGCACCAAAAACATAGATTGTAAGCTCTTCGGGGCAGGGACCTGCAAGAATAATTCCCTGTACCCTGTCAGTGCTACAAGAAAATCCTATTATTCTTATTATCATCTGAAAAAAGCCTGTAAACATATGACACATATTTCTCCAAACGACACAAGTATATATAGCCAGGGAAGTTTAATTTCTTGTGATTAAAAAAAGATTTTGAGGTCCTAATCTGTAGCAGGAAATAGGTCAGCTATTTGGAACATTAAATAGCTTTATAAGAAGATTTGCAGCGGAGCTTGGTATCTTGCAGGGGCTGGAAGGCTCCGTGAAATTTACGGATGTGACCTGTTGCTTTTGGTTTGGTTCTAAAAAATAAATAAATGGTATTGGTGCAAAACCCGTCAGAAAGTTTTAATTATGGATAAAATGTGCATTTGATGCAAGAAATCATAAAGTTGTGTATTCTGGAGCTTTTTTTGCTTCCTATTTAAGTATCTCTTCCGTTTAGCAAAAATAATAATTATAATAATAATAAATGTGGCTTACATCTCCAAGATGGGCAAAGAGCGAGGTCAGAGACAGGGCGAGGTCAGAGACAGGGCGAGGTCAGAGACAGGACGAGGTCAGAGACAGGACGAGGTCAGAGACAGGACGAGGTCAGAGACAGGATAAGGTCAGAGACAGGATAAGGTCAGAGACAGGACAAGGTGAGAGACAGGACACAAAAAACAGAGACAGGACGAGGTCAGAGACAGGACACAAAAGGAAAGAGACAGGACGAGGTCAGAGACAGGACGAGGTCAGACAGGACGAGGTCAGAGACAGGACGAGGTCAGAGACAGGACAAGGTCAGAGACAGGATAAGGTCAGAGACAGGACAAGGTCAGAGACAGGACACACAAATCAGAGACAGGACAAGATTAGAAACAGGACGAAGTCAGACAGGATGCAAAAGGTCAGAGACAGGGCGAGGTTAGAGACTGGGCGAGGTCAGAGACAGGACGCGAGAGGTCAGAGAAAGGACGCGAAAGGTCAGAGACAGGATGCTGTCACCTGCAGACTTACTCAAAGATGCACCAGGTAAGCTCAGGGAAAAAGTTAAGTGAAACTGGTTGACTAATATAATTATTATTTTATATACTGTATATGCTCTGACTTTCTTTATCCCGAAGAACCTATTATAATGTGAATATATGGAACATAGAAAACATAATGCAATATCCAAACTAAAGATAAGGTAATATTTCTGAAATAGCTCGTATTGATGCCAAAACTCACATGGCCCCAGTGTTAAAATAGCAGTATGAATCAAACAGATAGGACTGAACCCCACAATCTCAACGTCTCCTTTCCCTCTTAGTGGGAATTAAATCTGTCAGGTATAGCTGCTAACGGACAGCAGGCGAACACTCCCAGGAACAGGAAGTGAACACTCCCAGGAACAGCACGAACACTCCCAGGAACAGGAAGTGAACACTCCCAGGAACAGGAAGTGAACACTCCCAGGGACAGCAGGCGAACACTCCCAGGAACAGCAGGCAAACACTCCCAGGAACAGGAAGTGAACACTCCCAGGAACAGCAGGCGAACACTCCCAGGAACAGGAAGTGAACACTCCCAGGAACAGCAGGATAACACTCCCAGGAACAGCAGGATAACACTCCCAGGAACAGCAGGCGAACACTCCCAGGGACAGCAGGCGAACCCTCCCAGGAACAGCAGGATAACACTCCCAGGGACAGCAGGCGAACACTCCCAGGAACAGCAGGCGAACCCTCCCAGGAACAGCAGGCGAACCCTCCCAGGAACAGCAGGCCAACACTCCCAGGGACAGCAGGATAACCCTCCCAGGAACAGCAGGCCAACACTCCCAGGAACAGCAGGCCAATCCTCCCAGGAACAGCAGGCCAACACTCCCAGGAACAGCAGGCGAACACTCCCAGGAACAGCAGGCCAACCCTCCCAGGAACAGCAGGCGAACCCTCCCAGGAAAAGCAGGCGAACCCTCCCAGGAACAGGAAGTGAACACTCCCAGGGACAGCAGGCGAACACTCCCAGGAACAGGAAGTGAACACTCCCAGGGACAGCAGGCGAACACTCCCAGGAACAGGAAGTGAACACTCCCAGGAAAAGCAGGCGAACACTCCCAGGAACAGGAAGTGAATACTCCCAGGGACAGCAGGCGAACACTCCCAGGAACAGGAAGTGAACACTCCCAGGAACAGCAGGCGAATACTCCCAGGAACAGGAAGTGAACACTCCCAGGGACAGCAGGCGAACACTCCCAGGAACAGGAAGTGAACACTCCCAGGAACAGCAGGCAAATACTCCCAGGAACAGGAAGTGAACACTCCCAGGAACAGCAGGATAACACTCCCAGGGACAGCAGGATAACACTCCCAGGGACAGCAGGCCAACCCTCCCAGGGACAGCAGGCCAACCCTCCATGGGACAGGAGGCGAACACTCCCAGGAACAGCAGGCGAACACTCCCAGGAACAGCAGGCGAACACTCCCAGGAACAGCAGGCGAACACTCCCAGGAACAGCAGGCAAACCCTCCCAGGAACAGCAGGCGAACCCTCCCAGGAACAGCAAGTGAACACTCCCAGGGACAGCAGGATAACCCTCCCAGGAACAGGAAGTGAACACTCCCAGGAACAGCAGGCCAACACTCCCAGGAACAGCAGGCCAACACTCCCAGGGACAGCAGGCGAACACTGCCAGGAACAGGAAGTGAACACTCCCAGGAACAGCAGGCGAACACTCCCAGGAACAGGAAGTGAACACTCCCAGGGACAGCAGGATAACACTCCCAGGAACAGGAAGTGAACACTCCCAGGGACAGCAGGATAACCCTCCCAGGGACAGCAGGATAACCCTCCCAGGGACAGCAGGATAACACTCCCAGGGACAGCAGGATAACACTCCCAGGGACAGCAGGATAACCCTCCCAGGGACAGCAGGATAACACTCCCAGGGACAGCAGGATAACCCTCCCAGGGACAGCAGGATAACACTCCCAGGGACAGCAGGATAACCCTCCCAGGGACAGCAGGATAACCCTCCCAGGGACAGCAGGATAACACTCCCAGGGATAGAAGAAAAAACACACAATAGTGCAGATGGTTTTCCAAATGAATGGATATAAATGTATAAATATGAGGCGGTTCCTGAGGACGCATTTGCGAAAAGAGTAGAGCCGCCGTGTTACTGTGAGGAAAACAGCTGACCATTACCCAGTAGTCTTTGTGAGATCGTGACCCCGATACCAGATGTGACACTGAGTGAGAGCCAGCACCATACCAGGTTGAAGGAGCGGAGATTACCATCTAACACCTACTGTGGGGTGATACCAGAGTGTATCCTCTACCTTACAGTACATGCTTTTAAAGTTTTTTCAAATGTGAGTGTACATTTTATACTTTTTCTACATATCCATACATTTGGAAAACCATCTGCACTATTGTGTTTTTCTTCTATCCCTGGGAGTGTTATCCTGCTGTTCCTGGGAGGCCTCAGTCTCTCTCTGTGTCGGCCTCTGTCTCTCTCTGTGCCGGCCTCTGTCTCTCTCTCTGTGCCGGCCTCTGTCTCTCTCTCTCTGTGCCGGCCTCTGTCTCTCTCTGCCGGCCTCTGTCTCTCTCTCTCTCTGCCGACCTCTGTCTCTCTCTCTCTCTCTGCCGGCCTCTGTCTCTCTCTCTCTCTCTGCCGGCCTCTGTCTCTCTCTCTCTCTCTGCCGGCCTCTGTCTCTCTCTCTCTCTCTCTGTGCCGGCCTCTGTCTCTCTCTCTCTCTCTCTGTGCCGGCCTCTGTCTCTGTGCCGGCCTCTGTCTCTCTCTCTCTCTCTCTCTGTGCCGGCCTCTGTCTCTCTCTCTGTGCCGGCCTCTGTCTCTGTCTCTGTGCCGGCCTCTGTCTCTCTCTCTCTGCCGGCCTCTGTCTCTCTCTCTGTGCCGGCCTCTGTCTCTGTGCCGGCCTCTGTCTCTCTCTCTCTGTGCCGGCCTCTGTCTCTCTCTGTGCCGGCCTCTGTCTCTCTCTCTGTGCCGGCCTCTGTCTCTGTGCCGGCCTCTGTCTCTCTCTCTCTGTGCCGGCCTCTGTCTCTCTCTCTCTGTGCCGGCCTCTGTCTCTCTCTCTGTGCCGGCCTCTGTCTCTCTCTCTGTGCCGGCCTCTGTCTCTCTCTCTGTGCCAGCCTCTGTGTCTCTCTCTCTCTGTGCCGGCCTCTGTCTCTCTCTCTGTGCCGGCCTCTGTCTCTCTCTCTGTGCCGGCCTCTGTCTCTCTCTCTGTGCCGGCCTCTGTGTCTCTCTCTGTGCCGGCCTGTGTCTCTCTCTCTCTCTCTGTGCCGGCCTCTGTCTCTCTCTCTCTCTGTGCCGGCCTCTGTCTCTCTCTCTGTGCCAGCCTCTGTGTCTCTCTCTGTGCCGGCCTCTGTCTCTCTCTCTCTGTGCCAGCCTCTGTGTCTCTCTCTGTGTGCCGACCTCTGTCTCTCTCTCTCTCTGTGCCGGCCTCTGTCTCTCTCTCTGTGCCGGCCTCTGTCTCTCTCTCTGTGCCGGCCTCTGTGTCTCTCTCTGTGCCGGCCTCTGTCTCTCTCTCTGTGCCGGCCTCTGTCTCTCTCTCTGTGCCGGCCTCTGTCTCTCTCTCTGTGCCGGCCTGTCTCTCTCTCTGTGCCGGCCTCTGTCTCTCTCTCTGTGCCGGCCTCTGTCTCTCTCTCTGTGCCGGCCTCTGTCTCTCTCTCTGTGCCGGCCTCTGTCTCTCTCTGTGCCGGCCTCTGTCTCTCTCTCTGTGCCGGCCTCTGTCTCTCTCTCTGTGCCGGCCTCTGTCTCTCTCTCTGTGCCGGCCTCTGTCTCTATCTCTGTGCCGGCCTCTGTCTCTCTCTCTGTGCTGGCCTCTGTCTCTCTCTCTGTGCCGGCCTCTGTCTCTCTCTCTGTGCCGGCCTCTGTCTCTCTCTCTGTGCCGGCCTCTGTCTCTCTCTCTGCCCCTCATTCCACTCTTCCTCTCTCCTCCGACAACAAATAACGACAGGGGAAGGGAGTCCTTTATATTAGGAAGGACGAAATCCCGCGAGATCTGAGCCCAGATCCGGGCCTAGCACTTCCGTTCCGAGCCTTGCATTAAGTAAATGCTGGGATAGGCGAGGTACGGGAGGTCCTAAACATTGTAATGGGGTCACCCTTTTCTATGCATCAGGTCACCCAGTAGACTTTAACGGGATCAAGCTCTTACATAAACCAACTGACCCTTTACAATTATATCTGTACACTGATAATAAACATGCTGCGCTGTATAATGATGCAGAGTATGTCAACACTGATAATGAGCCGGCTGCACTGTATAATGATAAGGAGTTTGTCAACACACTGATAATGAACCAGCGGCACTGTATAATAATAAGGAGTATGTCAACACACTGATAGTGAACCAGCTGCACTAGATAATGATAAGGCGTATGTCACCACACTGATAATGAACCAGCTGCACTGTATAATGATAAGGAGTATGTCACCACACTGATAATGAACCAGCTGCACTGTATAATGATAAGGAGTATGTCAATACACTGATAATGAACTAGCTGCACTGTATAATGATAAGGCATATGTCACCACACTGATAATGAACCAGCTGCACTGTATAATGATAAGGAGTATGTCAATACACTGATAATGAACTAGCTGCACTGTATAATGATAAGGCGTATGTCACCACACTGATAATGAACCAGCTGCACTGTATAATGATAAGGAGTATGTCATCACACTGATAATGAACCTGCTGCACCAAACAAAAGTCTCCGTACTTTGCAAGGCAAATGTAGTAGTTTCCTACGGCAATTTGCATCGGCCTAGTTTGCAAAAGTCAATAACTTTAACTAAGGTTATTCTACAGCACTGAGCAACAGGGCCTCACCATCAGCCCCCAGCCTCACCATCAGCCCCTAGCCTCGCCATCAGCCCCCAGCCTCGCCATCAGCCCCGCCATCAGCCCCCAGCCTCACCATCAGCCCCCAGCCTCACCATCCCAGCCTCGCCATCAGCCCCGCCATCAGCCCCCAGCCTCGCCATCAGCCCCCAGCCTCGCCAGCAGCCCCTAGCCTCACCATCAGCGCCCAGCCACGCCATCATCCCACAGCCTCACCATCAGCCCCCAGCCTCGCCATCCCACAGCCTCACCATCAGCCCCCAGCCTCGCCATAATCCCACAGCCTCACCATCAGCCCCCAGCCTCGCCATCCCACAGCCTCACCATCAGCCCCCAGCCGCGCCATCATCCCACAGCCTCACCATCAGCCCCCAGCCTCGCCATCATCCCACAGCCTCACCATCAGCCCCCAGCCTCACCATCAGCCCCACCATCAGCCCCCAGCCTCACCATCAGCCCCCAGCCTCACCATCAGCCCCCAGCCTCACCATCAACAACGAGCTTCACCATCAGCCCCCAGCCTCGCCATCAGCCCCCAGCCTCGCCATCAGCGCCCAGCTTCACCATCAGCCCCCAGCCTCGCCATCAGCCCCCAGCCTCGCCATCAGCCCCCAGCGTCGCCATCAGCCCCCAGTCTTACCATCGGCCCCCAGCCTCACCATCGGCCCCCAGCCTCACAATCTGCCCCCAGCTTCACCATCTGCCCCCAGCCTCACCAACGGCCCCCAACCTCACCATCGGCCCCCAGCCTCACCATCGGCCCCCCGCCTCACCATCGGCCCCCCGCCTCACCATCGGCCCCCCGCCTCACCATCGGCCCCCAGCCTCACCATCGGCCCCCAGCCTCACCATCTGCCCCCAGCCTCACCAACGGCCCCCAGCCTCACCAACGGCCCCCACCTCACCATCGGCCCCCAGCCTCACCATCGGCCCCCAGCCTCACCATCGGCCCCCAGCCTCCAGCCAGCCCTTCAGCCTCCGATTGGCCCAGCAACTCCCAGCCTCACCAGTAGTCCCCAGCCTCCGGCAAGCCCATCACACCGAGCAGCCGTTCTCATCCCAGGGCAGAGGGTGCGGTGAATCGTAGCTTCTCCACCCTCCTAAATGTTTAATCCCACATAGTAAATAAAAACCCCGTTTTTTAAACATCTTAATGTAGCAGCAATTCTGCCCAAATTAGATTGATTTTTATTTACTCGTCCCCGTCATTGGGTCACTTTGCTCCTACGTGGGACTGACCCTTTAACCCATTAAACACGTCCCTGTCATTAGCTCACTTTGCTCCTACGTGGGACTGACCCTTTAACCCATTAACCACGTCCCTGTCATTAGGCCACTTTGCTCCTACGTGGGACTGACCCTTTAACCCATTAACCACGACACTGCCATTAGGACACTTTGTTCCTATGTGGGACTGACCCTTTAACCCATTAAACACGTCCCTGTCATTAGGTCACTTTGCTCCTACAAATGATTGCACACGGTAGAGGTTTGTGTCATTAAACTGCTAATTGAAACTTGTTATTAAAGGGTTAAAGGATTATTTACAGGGAAATGATTGCTAACGAGTAAGGAGGGGGGGGGGGCCTTCAGAAAGCAGATTCCAGGGGGGTTTCCATGGAAACAATGCAGGCTATTGTCTAAGAAAAGTTATATTATTGGAATTATTTGCTAGCACTTTTACTTAGTCTGTGACATCAGAAGCCACACGTGCAGTTTAGTCCTACAGACTATAGGGTGAGATAATCTATATATCTTCTATTTCCATTAATCTTACCTATTACCCATCAGATGCCCCCCATTACTTTTAAAAGGATCACCCTCTTACACACGTGTTGCCCCCACAGACACCAACACGATTACCCTCTTACACACAACACGTTTACCCTCTGACACACAACACGATTACCCTCTTACACACAACACGATTACCCTCTTACACACAACACGATTACCCCCTTACACACAACACGATTACCCCCTTACACACAACACGATTACCCTCTTACACACAACACGATTACCCTCTGACACACAACACGTTTACCCTCTGACACACAACACGTTTACCCCCTTACACACAACACGTTTACCCCCTTACACACAACACGATTACCCTCTTACACACAACACGATTACCCTTACACACAACACGATTACCCTCTTACACACAACACGATTACCCTCTTACACACAACACGATTACCCTCTTACACACAACACGATTACCCTCTTACACACAACACGATTACCCCCTTACACACATCAGTTACCCCCCATAGACACTAATAGGATTACTATTTTAAACACATTAGTCTCCCCATAGACATGTATAGGATCACCCTCTTCCACACATCGGTTGCCCCTATAGATACTAATAGGATCACCCTATTACACGCCCTTATAGACTTCAATAGGATCAGCCTCTTACACACACCGGTTACTGTTACTTTCATAAAGTAAACCACAAACTTTATTCCCCTTTGTGCAACACCCCTAAAAGGGAGATTTGAGGGTACATAGGTGTGACATGGTGCTGGGTTGCTCACCTGTTGTTTCCCAGGAGGGCTGAGTCTCCGTGATGGTGTAGGGCAGGGGTGGGCAAAGTTCCTGAGCTGCGCCCCCCCCCCTGCCTGGCAGCCGCAGCGCTCGTGCCCCCCCCCCCCCCTCTCTAAGGACACGGCATTGACGCCACGGGTCATGCGAAATCACCCACAGCGTCATTTGCCGTGCGTTGCCATGGTGACGCATCACGTCACATGACCCCGCGGCATCATTTGACGCTGCCTTCCCATGGCGATGCGTCGCTGAAGAGCCGGCAGAGAGCAGGTATGGGAGTTACAGAGGCCTCACGCCTCCCTCTGCATTTCATGTAAATACCGCTGCCCCCCCCCCCCCCTAGAAATTCTTGTACCCCCCGGTTTGCGCACCCCTGGTGTAGGGAGTGGGGTACAGGATACTCTTCAGTGATGGTGGAGCGCTTCCATCCTGCAGAGCTCTGCCAGGGACAGAGGTTCATCCACCCACAGGAACCTAGATAGTATGGGACTAGCAATGCCAGGAACAGTACATGATCTATTGGGGTACACCCAGGATGATACATCTCTTATACCTTCTCTGCAATCCCTGGACCCTCCTTAATCCCGGTTACTGCCACCTCACAGTTTGCAGTCCTTCCCAGGGTCAGTGCCAGGCTCGCAGGACCCCTCTTCGTTGACTAGGCCTTCCAGGGGCTGGAGGCCCTTAGGCTAGTCTCATCACCCTTACCCCCTGATGGGGCAAGGCAGAACACCACACCTACTCCCTAAGGAGCAGGCCAGAACATAGAACACCTATCCCCCTCAGGGCTACGTCTGGAACAGATCACCCAATCTGATGGGCACTCACAGCTTTTATATAGGGGGAGGGACCATGCTACTCTGCTCCACTGATTGGACAGAACCAAACCTGCAGCTAGGCCCTCCTCCTGTCATGTGGTCCCAGCAGCTTACAAGCCCAGACATGAGCCTGCAAGTTGCTACAATCATGTTGCATAGGAGGGGCGGGACTCCCAAGTTTTCAGGCTGCCACCTGGAAACTGACACTAACTAACTTACCTGGGAAGAGGCTCACAGGCTAGGGCCTAGGCCATGTGAGAGGGGATTAACCCCAGCACTGCCTGCTCTTACCAGGATTTACAATACTAGGTCAGAGAATTTAGTAGCCAACGGCTACATGGCTACATTTAAAACATAGTAACGAAGTGTAACCCCCTCCCTTTGACATTGCTATGGCCTTAAATGGTTAACTGTACTGCCCCTTCCCCATTACATGGTGCTGAGTAACTAGGCAGAATTATAGCCCCGCCCTCTTCTGCCCAGTGATAGTGATGTCATGGCAGGGTATATAGAGGGGAGAGTTCTAGAAGGTCAGGTTCCAGGGAGGTGACAAGTGGAGGAACCTCAAGTGTATATATGTGTAAATAGGTTCCCCATCACATAATACCCCCTGAAGTTAGTACCAGCCCCTGGTTATTATTTTTGAGTTAGGGAAGGGCCCTTGTAGATAGGGTCCGTGTGCCAACGCAATAAATAAAGAGTGCAGGTTCCCACAAGGGGAGACCTCTGTCCTATAGGGGCTGCCCCAGAAGTGGCCCTGGGACTCAAAGAGATATCAGTATCCGAGAGCGCACTATTCAGTACCTGGACATGGATCCCGAGGGAAGGAGCAGCAGTCAGTGGCTAATGGATACCCCTGTTGCCCCAGCACCAGAGTGCTATAGACGAGGTTAGCAGGCCATGGAAGTGGGATGGCGATCCTTGGAATTCAGTTGTGAGGGTAGCCCAAGAGGGGCCCAATGTATTCACAGAGGCACGGACCCTATACGGAGGGAGCCCGCTGCAGAAGGTGAACCCAGTAACAAGTAGCAGCACCTCCCTATTGGCATTAAGTGAGGTGGTACCCTAGGGACACTGCAGTTGGTCCGAACCCATGGAAGATGACACTGCTTTGTATATAGTGTGGATGCTATCAAATAAAGGAGAATGTTTGTACCATACGTTCCTGGTGTCAATCATTGCTTACCAACGCCCAGCCGGCACGAATCCAGAACCTGCACGAAGGTAACCACGAATGAGCACTGGCATGTACATAGACTATTGATGTAGAGTCCATAGGAGCCCCGGGCAGTGAAGATATTTGTAGATTGAGGGAGGAACGGCAACCTGCTTAACAGGACGTACGGAAAACACACATGTCTAGGTGTATGATGAATGTAGCTATGTGCACGGAGACGGGGGTGTCTCCTATTCCCCCAACCAGTAGATGGGTCAACTCCAGCATAGATAATATAGTGTGTCAAACAAGTTCCTACAGTTATATTTGCAAAAAGATACTACAATTATAGTTACTTAAATCCATAGACATTGGTCATCAAAAAAATGGAAAAGTCAGAGTAATGCATTATGTGAAAAAAGATTAAAAAGGAAATCATATCCCACAGGGGCAAAAATTCAAGACAAAATGCAGGCACAGTATCAAGGTAAAGTCTCACTGTCCAGAGCAGTGTTTTTGAATTCTTGTGTTCCCCGAGCGTCCGTAAAAGGTTACCTGCAATTGTCAGGTCATTTGAAAATTCGACCAAATACAAAAGAATTTACAATGCGTCTGATCTCAGACACGCTGTTAGAGAGGGTTGGGGTTCCTTACAATGCATCTGATCTCAGACGCGCTATTAGAGAGGGTTGGGGTTCCTTACAATGCATCTGATCTTAGACGTGCTGTTAGAGAGGGTTGGGGTTCCTTACAATGCATCTGATCTCAGACGCGCTATTAGAGAGGGTTGGGGTTCCTTACAATGCATCTGATCTCAGACGCCCTATTAGAGAGGGTTGGGGTTCCTTACACTGTATCTAATCTCAGACGCGCTATTAGAGAGGGTTGGGGTTCCTTACAATGCATCTGATCTCAGACGTGCTATTAGAGAGGGTTGGGGTTCCTTACAATGCATCTGATCTCAGACGCGCTATTAGAGAGGGTTGGGGTTCCTTACAATGCATCTGATCACAGACGCGCTATTAGAGAGGGTTGGGGTTCCTTACAATGCATCTGATCACAGACGCGCTTTTAGAGAGGGTTGGGGTTCCTTACAATGCATCTGATCTCAGACGCGCTATTAGAGAGGGTTGGGGATCTGTGGTGAGCTGGTGGGGGCGCGGGGGGGTTCTGTGATTTGTCGGTGAGGGGGTTCTGTGGCGAGAGCTGGTGTAAGTTGTGGGGGTTCTGTGGTGAGTCTCGTGAGGGGGGTGGGGTCTGTGGTGAGTTTGTGGGTATTCTGTGGTGAGAGCCGGTGGGGGGGTTCTGTGGTGAGTCGGGTGAGGGGGGTTCTGTGGTGAGAGCCGGTGGAGGTTCTGTGGTGAGTCATTGTGCCAGTGTCCTGTGGTGAGAGCCGGTGGGGAGTGGGGGGGGGGGTTCTGTGGTGAGTCGGCGAGGGGGGTTCTGTGGTGAGTCAGTGAGGGGGTTCTATGGTGAGAGTCAGTGGGGGTTTTTTGTGGCGAGAGCCTGTGAGGAGGGCTCTTTGGTGAGAGCTGATGGAGGTACTGGGGTGAGTCGTTGGGGGGGGGGGTTCTTTGGTGAGAGCCAGTGGGGGTGCGGGGGGTACTGTGGTGAGAGCCGGTGGAGAGTGGGGGGGTTCTGTGGTGAGTCAGTGAGGGGGTTTAGTTGTGAGTCGGTGAGGGGGTTCTGCGGTGAGAGCCTGGAAAAACACATGAATGGAGCATGATCATGGTGCAGTACCACACAGATACACAGTCACAGGCACTGCAGGCAGATTCCTGTGCGAAGGCCGATCCGGTCGGTACACCTTGCGATACTTCCTGCCTGCAGAGCCTGTGATCGCAGTGTGTGGTGGGACTGAGGAGCCCAGGAGTAAGGGGGCCCATTAAGGCCAGAGCCCTATGCATCGGTACCGTTAGCACCTACCAAAAGCCGTCTCCCAGCCTATCCCATCTGTTAACAATCTAGCCAAGTTTCACTTTCAATTCACAAACCCATAGTTGTAACTCGGGGTAAACCAGAAATGTCCATATGGTTCAGCCAATGTGGACAGTAACAATCTGTGTCACTCCTCCGAATCTCATCTGTACACACCCCAAACCAGTTTCAATATGGGCCTACACAATCCAAACAATACACACCCAAAGAGCTGCTCTGGTCGGCTCATTCACAACACTTTACTTAGCGTTACTCTGGTCTACCCCATGTGAACAATTCACACTACAGTTACTCCACCCTAAACCTTCAGGACCCACTAAAAGTTAGCATCACTCCTACCCCTTTGTGACATATTTCATAGTTTACCTCACTCCCATGTAGACAATCTAAACCAGTGTCTCTCTGGCCCACATTATCATTACACAACCCAACCCAATGTAGTTTTCAGCCTACCCATGATGACACACTCCACTTAGCATCACTCCACTACCTCATATAGACACTCCAAACCAGTGTCACTATGGTCTACCCTACATTATCTTTACACACTTCACTTAGCATCACCCTGGCCTATCCCATGTGGATACTTCAAACCAATGTTACCCATGCCTAACTCATCTTAACACACCCCATTAGCGTCACTCTGGGCCAACTCCATGTGGACATTCCAAACCAGTCTCACTCCAGCCTACTCCTTCAGGAAGCACTCCCATCTTGCTCACCTGCAAGTGCCTTGATCCGGGATCTCTCGAAGAGCCGTGCTGAGCTGTTCTCATTGTCCCAATCGTCATCTGTCAGATCCCAGCGGTTGTTGATATCATTATACTGCTGCTGGATCTCCAGGCTGTCGTAATCCGTTGGCGATAGCTGACTGCTCATGGTCGCAGCGGGGGGAATTGAGGGAGACGGGGGCGCAAAACAGAGGCCGTCCACACAAAATGGAGGCCGTTACCGGTGGCAATGCCTCATGAACCTAGGAAAAGAGAGAGGAGGGTTGTGGATAGAGTTGAATGCTTCAGGTGTTCCTGAATCCGTTCTCTGCCAGATGAGCATGCAACGGATTGTAGAGTGTCCACATGGGAACCTCTGATGCTTATTCTGGAGCTGTAACTTTGTGAATCAAAAAGTAAATAATAAAGTGTATAGACTTCAATAGGATCCAACTCCTAGACACATCAGATTCCCCCATAGACTTTAATAGGATCCCCCTCTTACACACATCAGATGCCCCCATATATTTTAATAAGATCCTCCTCTTACACACATCAGATTACCCCATATACTTTAATAGGACCTCTTTACACACAATATGTGAGTTCACATCTTTATTTTACTGTGTGTATAATCAGCGGTGTGCAAACTGGGGGGGTGCCCCCCATGGGGGGGCGGTATTATTTCTAGGGGGGCGCGGGCGGTTACAGAGGCCGCGCGCTTTGCCCTTGCGGGAGGCGTGAGGCCTCTGTAACTCACTTACCTGCTCTCTGCCGGGTCTTCGGCGACGCAGCGTCAAATGTCGCGGCGGGGTCACGTGATGTGACGTCACATGACCCGCAATGTCATTTGACGCTGAGTGATTGGAGAGAGGGGGAGGGGCGCGAACGCTGTGGCTCCCAGGTAGAGTGGCGCAGCTCAAGAAGTTTGCGCAGCGCTGGTGTATATCAATACATCGTGACCCGCTGCACAATCCTGTCCCATCTCTGTTTCCTGCCTCTGGTGGGAGAGCCCATGCGAAGTTGCTCACCTTTCTACATTCAAGCAACTACAGCAAGTCAACTACACTTATTAGGAGGAGGGGAGAGGTATGTGCCCCTGATGTCTGTGTATTAGGAGGAGGGGAGAGGTACGTGCCCCTGATGTCTGTGTATTAGGAGGGGGTGAGAGGTATGTGCCCCTGATGTCTGTGTATTAGGAGGGGGTGAGAGGAATGTGTCCCTGATGTCTGTGTATTAGGAGGAGGGGAGAGGTACGTGCCCCTCTCTGTGTATTAGGAGGGGGTGAGAGGTATGTGCCCCTGATGTCTGTGTATTAGGAGGGGGTGAGAGGTATGTGCCCCTGATGTCTGTGTATTAGGAGGGGGTGAGAGGTATGTGCCCCTGATGTCTGTGTATTAGGAGGAGGTGAGAGGTATGTGCCCCTGATGTCTGTGTATTAGGAGGGGGTGACAGGTATGTGCCCCTGATGTCTGTGTATTAGGAGGAGGGGAGAGGTACGTGCCCCTGATGTCTTTGTATTAGGAGGGGGTGAGAGGTATGTGCCCCTGATGTCTGTGTATTAGGAGGGGGTGAGAGGTATGTGCCCCTGATGTCTGTGTATTAGGAGGAGGGGAGAGGTACGTGCCCCTGATGTCTGTGTATTAGGAGGAGGGGAGAGGTACGTGCCCCTGATGTCTGTGTATTAGGAGGAGGTGAGAGGTATGTGCCCCTGATGTCTGTGTATTAGGAGGAGGGGAGAGGTACGTGCCCCTGATGTCTGTGTATTAGGAGGAGGTGAGAGGTATGTGCCCCTGATGTGTGTATTAGGAGGGGGTGAGAGGTATGTGCCCCTGATGTCTGTGTATTAGGAGGGGGTGAGAGGTATGTGCCCCTGATGTCTGTGTATTAGGAGGAGGTGAGAGGTATGTGCCCCTGATGTCTGTGTATTAGGAGGGGGTGAGAGGTATGTGCCCCTGATGTCTGTGTATTAGGAGGGGGTGAGAGGTATGTGCCCCTGATGTCTGTGTATTAGGAGGAGGTGAGAGGTATGTGCCCCTGATGTCTGTGTATTAGGAGGAGGCAAGAGGTATGTGTCCCTGATATCTGTATATTAGGAGGGGGGAGCTATGTGTTCCCCATGTCTCTGAATTAGACAATGACCTCAGCTGTCACCAGCCTTTCATTTCCACCCTAATTAACATCCTATTTTTAAGTACCCTAATTAGCTTTTCCAGCCATGTGACCTAATTAGCAACACTGTAATTGTGTCATTTGCAAAGGCAGCAGAGGCCAAGAGAAAGTAAGGGGGAGGGGGTGGGGGGGGGGGAGAACATGAACATGAGTCGTTCCAATATGGTTGCTGTCACGTCAACCCGCAACAATGAGGCTGTGAGATTGTCCAATCAGATCGCTTCCCTTTCCAAAGCTGCAAACCCACCTTTTTAAACCTACAAAAGTGGCTCCTCCCTCAGGGAACTCTCACCAACGGAGCGATTTCATTGGTTGCTGTCACGGAGACGCTATGTCCAACCCCTCTGCTCTTGGAAGGTTCCATTCACAAGGGGAGCTCAGCTAACATTTTATTATTAATTAGTATTATTATTGTTTACTATTATTATTAGAATAATTGACCGTTAACCCATTAAACACGTCACGGTCATTAGGTCACTTTGCTTCTACGTGAGACTGACCCTTTAACCCATTAAACACGTCCCTGTCATTAGGTCACTTTGCTCCTATGTGGGACTGACCCTTTAACCCATTAAACACGTCCCTGTCATTAGGTCACTTTGTCCCTACATGGGACTGACCCTTTAACCCATTAAACACGTCCCTGTCATTAGGTCACTTTGCTCCTACGTGGGACTGTCCCTTTAACCCATTAAACACGTCCCTGTCATTAGGACACTTTGCTCCTACGTGGGACTGACCCTTTAACCCATTAAACACGTCCCTGTCATTAGGTCACTACGTGGTATACATATTTTTTCTTACCAGTAAATCATAACTCGATAAACAATAAGAGGCAGTAAATCCTATTAAACAAACATAGGAAATATTCACCTAAGACAGCACCAAAAAAAACCTTGGTTATTTACGATCTGTATATATCAGAAATCCTTCAGTGTACACATACTGTAAGGAAGGTGAAAATACTCCTGTGGAGTGAAAGCAGATACCGTATGAAAGTCCAGACAACGTGAATTTATTCCACCCCATTAAAATAATCAGATATTCATCTTGCAATTCTGGACTTCAACGGATGTATTAACATATATGGGATTTGCAATAGGACGCTCAGGGAAACCCTTACTTTGCATTCGTAAGGTTATTTGAATCATTTTATGTTTTTATATGGTGGTCCCAAAATCGCACAACTCAAAGCGCAAGGGTAAAACATACAAACACAATACAATATTTACTGCTTTTAACAGGGGTAGTGTTAGGGTCAAGCTCTTATTGGGGTTAGATATCAGCAGCGATTCCAACGTGGGAGTAATCAGGGCTGAGTTTAAAGGCGTTTCTTATAAACACGTCCCTGTCATTAGGACACTTTGCTCCTACGTGGGACTGACCCTTTAACCCATTAAACACGTCCCTGTCATTAGGACACTTTGCTCCTACCTGGGACTGACCCTTTAACCCATTAAACACGTCACTGTCATTAGGACACTTTGCTCCTACGTGGGACTGACCCTTTAACCCATTAAACACGTCCCTGTCATTAGGACACTTTGCTCCTATGTGGGACTGACCCTTTAACCCATTAAACACGTCCCTGTCATTAGGTCACTTTGCCCCTACGTGGGACTGACCCTTTAACCCATTAAACACGTCCCTGTCATTAGGACACTTTGCTCCTATGTGGGACTGACCCTTTAACCCATTAAACACGTCCCTGTCATTAGGTCACTTTGCTCCTACGTGGGACTGACCCTTTAACCCATTAAACACGTCACTGTCATTAGGACACTTTGTTCCTATGTGGGACTGACCCTTTAACCCTTTAAACACGTCTCTGTCATTACGTCACTTTGATCCTATGTAGGAATGACGCTATAACCCAGTTCCTTCATGGCATGAACATCTCTGAGACTGGAAGCCGCTGTGGGGTTTGAAAGTGAAGTTTGGGATTAGGATTACAAAGGGATTTTCCAAATAATATTTGTATTTTGAATCTTTTAAAATGGGAGACAGAAATCAAACAGTTGTTGCATCACTGAGTGCTTTCTCTGTATCACGAATACAATTCCGAAGTGCTGAGTTGCAATGGGGTTTTATATAGGATTTATTTCTTGTGGCTGTGGTGTTTCTAAATCTCCCCATATAAATCAGACCCTATTGTTCTATGTGTCTGTCTTCGTATTACAGCTGACTGCACAAATGTTAAACAAAGGTTTTAGCTACATGACTCCCTGATAATAAACTCCCTGGCCAGATCTCTATATACTGATAATGAGCATGCTGTGCTGTATAATTAAGCTGAGTATGTCTATACACGTCCACTTTCCTGTAAATAGCCTTAAAATAAGTGTGTGTGTATATATATTATATATATATATATATATATATATATATATTATATATATACAGTAGTTAATAATAAAGTAATGATTACGCTCCACCCAGTGGTGACACAGTGGTACTGTCATAGGGGGTATATAAGAAAGGAGCATAGGATTTTGGGAGAGAGTTCCAGCATGGCAGCAGAATAGAAGCTTCAGAGATTAGATGTAGGGAAGATGTTCCCCAAAGTATATTATATATCAGGCCCCCCTTTTATTGTGTTTAGGCAGGGACAGGGTCCTATTAGTAAGAATGCTTTGTGTTATGGCCATAAGTGCGTCTCCCAGTAACGGGAATGCAGACATGCCTCAGTGTCGTGAGCCACGCAGAAGTGCCACCAGGATGTCTGGGGATCAGCCGCACAAGCAGATCCACATCCATAGTGTGCAATACTCCCCTGAGGAAGTGGGGGTTCCGAAGCAGGAGTGTACAAGTAACAGTAACGTTACACAGACCAGGCCAGGATCTCAGCAGGGGACTCGCAGTAACAGGGACTGCATGTACATGGATAAGAAGGGGGAAGACACCAGATGAGTATCACTAAAGTAACCAGAAGATGCACCTCCCATGTGTGTTACGAGTGGGCACTCGGGGAGGACCTGCGTAAGCATGAATATCACTATGGAAGAAAGTATGTGCAACCAAGTTAATCAATATGTGCAGTTACTGCAGTGTTCCCAAGCACGGGACATTAATAAAGATTGAGGTTGCATTAGGAAAACTCCTGGCGCCCATCGTGCCCATCGTCCAGCCGAACACTGAGAGCCTCTGAGACATGGCAAATTGCTGTGGATGCCTCCTACACCACTACACCGATATAACCTCCATAGGGAGCCGGGCAGGGAGAGCTACATGGTTTTATATATATATATATATATATATATATATATATATATATAAATATATATATATATATATATGTAGCCCTCTTACCCCCACCCTAAGTGAGATTGAGGTGGGTAGGTGTATCTGACTACTTATCAGTGTGATGCTGTACCTGTTTGGCAACCAGGAGGGCTGAGCTTCCGCCACGGGGAACCTGGGGTGAATTACTCTTACTACTACTATATGGTGCAGCGCCTCCACCTGCGATGGCTCCCAGCAGAGCGGGAGTTGTTCCTCGCAGGACACATATAAATGAACACATACACTGGATGTAAAATAGCAACGGTCTTTACTATATGCAGAATGTAACTTAACACATACATCAGCAATCCACAACAAGTTATATGTACCACCCTCTGCCCCTAGCTGGCAACTATAACCTTGCTCTCCTGATGAAGTCATCTTTGATGATGAAACGCGTAGGGCGTGGCTAAGACGGAGGAGGCACTTTCCCACTGAATACAGTTGTCACGGATTGCTACGATTGCGGTTTGAGAGCGGCGAGCCAGACAGGAAGAGCGGACGTATCTTCACTATCCCTGGTGGTGCAGCAGCCAGAAGTAAGCAGGCGAAGGCTTTGGTTCCCGGAGGGATTTCCTTTTGCGGGGCACACGACCGGGAGGACGTCACTTCCGGTGAAGGAGACTGCGCCACGCGTGTGCAGGACAGGACTCGGCTGCTGATCCGGACGCTACTACTGGCATATGAGAGCCAATCTCATAACTGCTTTATTTTACCGTTTGACTTGTGAGTGGGCATTTGTCTGTTTTTTAATGTTCCATAAACTGTTTGTTTTACTTTAATGCACTAGGTGTGCGCCTGTTTTTTTTTCTCTTTTTCTTTCATATATATATATATGTAGCCCTCTTACCCCCACCCTAAGTGAGATTGAGGTGGGTAGGTGTATCTGACTACTTATCAGTGTGGTGCTGTACCTGTTTGGCAACCAGGAGGGCTGAGCTTCCGCCACGGGGAACCTGGGGTGAATTACTCTTACTACTACTATATGGTGCAGCGCCTCCACCTGCGATGGCCCCCAGCAGAGCGGGAGTTGTTCCTCGCAGGACACATACAAATGAACACATACACTGGATGTGAAATAGCAACGGTCTTTACTATATGCAGAATGTAGCTTAACACATACATCAGCAATACACAACAAGATATATGTACCACCCTCTGCCACTAGCTGGCAACTATAACCTTGCCCCTAACTGGGCTATAACCTCCTTAGCCCCTAACTGGGCTATGCACTTACACCCCCTTCCAACCCCGTGTCCAAAGAGTCCAAGCCCACCCAAGTGTGTGAACAGGCCTGTCACATGTGAGGAGCAAGTTAAAGTTGGTGCACGTGTGGAAGGCTGTAAATACCTGCCCAGGTGTCTCTACACCTGGGTGTCTTCGCAAAGGGTCTACTGGTGTCGCTTGGTGCAGCGCTGATCTGTACCTCCGTGTGGATGGGGTCCAGCCGGACGTCCCACCGTAAGGACAGTCTCTGTATCAGCAACACAGCTTACAGGAACATGCAGCAAACACTATCACTGGTCCCTGCACTAGGAACTGCACAGGGCCTCTCTCTCCCTGCACTAGGAACTGCACAGGGTCTCTCTCTCCCTGCACTAAGGAACTGCACAGGGCCTCTCTCTCCCTGCACTAAGGAACTGCACAGGGTCTCTCTCTCCCTGCACTAAGGAACTGCACAGGGCCTCTCTCTCCCTGCACTAGGGAACTGCACAGGGCCTCTCTCTCTCCCTGCACTAAGGAACTGCACAGGGCCTCTCTCTCCCTGCACTAAGGAACTGCACAGGGCCTCTCTCTCCCTGCACTAAGGAACTGCACAGCGTCTCTCTCTCCCTGCACTAAGGAACTGCACAGGGTCTCTCTCCCTGCACTAAGGAACTGCACAGGGCCTCTCTCTCCCTGCACTAAGGAACTGCACAGGGTCTCTCTCTCCCTGCACTAAGGAACTGCACAGGGCCTCTCTCTCCCTGCACTAAGGAACTGCACAGGGCCTCTCTCTCCCTGCACTAAGGAACTGCACAGGGCCTCTCTCTCCCTGCACTAAGGAACTGCACAGGGCCTCTCTCTCCCTGCACTAAGGAACTGCACAGGGCCTCTCTCTCCCTGCACTAAGGAACTGCACAGGGTCTCTCTCTCCCTGCACTAAGGAACTGCACAGGGCCTCTCTCTCCCTGCACTAAGGAACTGCACAGGGCCTCTCTCTCCCTGCACTAGGGAACTGCACAGGGCCTCTCTCTCTCCCTGCACTAAGGAACTGCACAGGGCCTCTCTCTCCCTGCACTAAGGAACTGCACAGGGCCTCTCTCTCCCTGCACTAAGGAACTGCACAGCGTCTCTCTCTCCCTGCACTAAGGAACTGCACAGGGTCTCTCTCCCTGCACTAAGGAACTGCACAGGGCCTCTCTCTCCCTGCACTAAGGAACTGCACAGGGTCTCTCTCTCCCTGCACTAAGGAACTGCACAGGGCCTCTCTCTCCCTGCACTAAGGAACTGCACAGGGCCTCTCTCTCCCTGCACTAAGGAACTGCACAGGGCCTCTCTCTCCCTGCACTAAGGAACTGCACAGGGCCTCTCTCTCCCTGCACTAAGGAACTGCACAGGGCCTCTCTCTCCCTGCACTAAGGAACTGCACAGGGCCTCTCTCTCCCTGCACTAAGGAACTGCACAGGGCCTCTCTCTCCCTGCACTAAGGAACTGCACAGGGCCTCTCTCTCCCTGCACTAGGAACTGCACAGGGTCACTCTATCCCTGCACTAAGGAACTGCACAGGGCCTCTCTCTCCCTGCACTAAGGAACTGCACAGGGCCTCTCTCTCCCTGCACTAAGGAACTGCACAGGGTCTCTCTCTCCCTGCACTGAGGAACTGCACAGGGCCTCTCTCTCTCCCTGCACTAAGGAACTGCACAGGGCCTCTCTCTCCCTGCACTAAGGAACTGCACAGGGCCTCTCTCTCCCTGCACTAAGGAACTGCACAGGGCCTCTCTCTCCCTGCACTAAGGAACTGCACAGGGCCTCTCTCTCCCTGCACTAAGGAACTGCACAGGGTCTCTCTCTCCCAGCACTAAGGAACTGCACAGGGTCTCTCTCTCCTAGCACTAAGGAACTGCACAGGGTCTCTCTCTCCCTGCACTAAGGAACTGCACAGGGCCTCTCTCTTCCTGCACTAAGGAACTGCACAGGGCCTCTCTCTCCCTGCACTAAGGAACTGCACAGGGTCTCTCTCTCCCTGCACTAAGGAACTGCACAGGGCCTCTCTCTCCCTGCACTAAGGAACTGCACAGGGCCTCTCTCTCCCTGCACTAAGGAACTGCACAGGGCCTCTCTATCCCTGCACTAAGGAACTGCACAGGACCTCTCTCTCCCTGCACTAAGGAACTGCACAGGGCCTCTCTCTCCCTGCACTAAGGAACTGCACAGGGTCTCTCTCTCCCTGCACTAGGAACTGCACAGGGCCTCTCTCTCCCTGCACTAGGAACTGCACAGCGTCTCTCTCTCCCTGCACTAGGAACTACACAGGGCCTCTCTCTCCCTGCACTAGGAACTGCACAGGGCCTCTCTCTCCCTGCACTAGGAACTGCACATGGCCTCTCTCTCCCTGCACTAAGGAACTGCACAGGGCCTCTCTCTCCCTGCACTAAGGAACTGCACAGGGCCTCTCTCTCCCTGCACTAAGGAACTGCACAGGGTCTCACTCTCCCTGCACTAAGGAACTGCACAGGGCCTCTCTCTCCCTGCACTAAGGAACTGCACAGGGCCTCTCTCTCCCTGCACTAAGGAACTGCACAGGGTCTCTCTCTCTCGCTGCACTAGGAACTGCACAGGGTCTCTCTCTCTCCCTGCACTAAGGAACTGCACAGGGCCTCTCTCTCCCTGCACTAGGAACTGCACAGGGCCTCTCTCTCCCTGCACTAAGGAACTGCACAGGGCCTCTCTCTCCTAGCACTAAGGAACTGCACAGGGCCTCTCTCTCCCTGCACTAAGGAACTGCACAGGGCCTCTCTCTCCCTGCACTAAGGAACTGCACAGGGCCTCTCTCTCCCTGCACTAAGGAACTGCACAGGGTCTCTCTCTCCCTGCACTAGGAACTGCACATGGCCTCTCTCTCCCTGCACTAAGGAACTGCACAGGGCCTCTCTCTCCCTGCACTAAGGAACTGCACAGGGCCTCTCTCTCCCTGCACTAAGGAACTGCACAGGGTCTCACTCTCCCTGCACTAAGGAACTGCACAGGGCCTCTCTCTCCCTGCACTAAGGAACTGCACAGGGCCTCTCTCTCCCTGCACTAAGGAACTGCACAGGGTCTCTCCCTCTCCCTGCACTAGGAACTGCACAGGGCCTCTCTCTCCCTGCACTAGGAACTGCACAGGGCCTCTCTCTCCCTGCACTAGGAACTGCACAGGGCCTCTCTCTCCCTGCACTAGGAACTGCACAGGGCCTCTCTCTCCCTGCACTAAGGAACTGCACAGGGTCTCTCTCTCTCCCTGCACTAGGAACTGCACAGGGCCTCTCTCTCCCTGCACTAAGGAACTGCACAGGGCCTCTCTCTCCCTGCACTAAGGAACTGCACAGGGTCTCTCTCTCCCTGCACTAAGGAACTGCACAGGGTGTCTCTCTCCCTGCACTAGGAACTGCACAGGGCCTCTCTCTCCCTGCACTAAGGAACTGCACAGGGCCTCTCTCTCCCTGCACTAAGGAACTGCACAGGGCCTCTCTCTCCCTGCACTAAGGAACTGCACAGGGCCTCTCTCTCCCTGCACTAAGGAACTGCACAGCGTCTCTCTCTCCCTGCACTAAGGAACTGCACAGGGTCTCTCTCTCCCTGCACTAAGGAACTGCACAGCGTCTCTCTCTCCCTGCACTAAGGAACTGCACAGGGCCTCTCTCTCCCTGCACTAAGGAACTGCACAGGGCCTCTCTCTCCCTGCACTAAGGAACTGCACAGGGTCTCTCACTCTCCCTGCACTAGGAACTGCACAGGGCCTCTCTCTCCCTGCACTAAGGAACTGCACAGGGCCTCTCTCTCCCTGCACTAAGGAACTGCACAGGGTCTCTCTCTCCCTGCACTAAGGAACTGCACAGGGTCTCTCTCTCCCTGCACTAAGGAACTGCACAGGGCCTCTCTCTCCCTGCACTAAGGAACTGCACAGGGCCTCTCTCTCCCTGCACTAAGGAACTGCACAGGGTCTCACTCTCCCTGCACTAAGGAACTGCACAGGGTCTCTCTCCCTGCACTAGGAACTGCACAGGGTCTCACTCTCCCTGCACAGGGTCTCTCTCTCCCTGCACTAAGGAACTGCACAGGGCCTCTCTCTCCCTGCACTAGGAACTGCACAGGGCCTCTCTCTCCCTGCACTAAGGAACTGCACAGGGCCTCTCTCTCCCTGCACTAAGGAACTGCACAGGGCCTCTCTCTCCCTGCACTAAGGAACTGCACAGCGTCTCTCTCTCCCTGCACTAAGGAACTGCACAGGGTCTCTCTCTCCCTGCACTAAGGAACTGCACAGCGTCTCTCTCTCCCTGCACTAAGGAACTGCACAGGGCCTCTCTCTCCCTGCACTAAGGAACTGCACAGGGCCTCTCTCTCCCTGCACTAAGGAACTGCACAGGGTCTCTCACTCTCCCTGCACTAGGAACTGCACAGGGCCTCTCTCTCCCTGCACTAAGGAACTGCACAGGGCCTCTCTCTCCCTGCACTAAGGAACTGCACAGGGCCTCTCTCTCCCTGCACTAAGGAACTGCACAGGGTCTCACTCTCCCTGCACTAAGGAACTGCACAGGGTCTCTCTCCCTGCACTAGGAACTGCACAGGGTCTCACTCTCCCTGCACAGGGTCTCTCTCTCCCTGCACTAAGGAACTGCACAGCGTCTCTCTCTCCCTGCACTAAGGAACTGCACAGGGCCTCTCTCTCCCTGCACTAAGGAACTGCACAGGGCCTCTCTCTCCCTGCACTAAGGAACTGCACAGGGTCTCTCACTCTCCCTGCACTAGGAACTGCACAGGGCCTCTCTCTCCCTGCACTAAGGAACTGCACAGGGCCTCTCTCTCCCTGCACTAAGGAACTGCACAGGGTCTCTCTCTCCCTGCACTAAGGAACTGCACAGGGTCTCTCTCTCCCTGCACTAAGGAACTGCACAGGGCCTCTCTCTCCCTGCACTAAGGAACTGCACAGGGCCTCTCTCTCCCTGCACTAAGGAACTGCACAGGGTCTCACTCTCCCTGCACTAAGGAACTGCACAGGGTCTCTCTCCCTGCACTAGGAACTGCACAGGGTCTCACTCTCCCTGCACAGGGTCTCTCTCTCCCTGCACTAAGGAACTGCACAGGGCCTCTCTCTCCCTGCACTAGGAACTGCACAGGGCCTCTCTCTCCCTGCACTAAGGAACTGCACAGGGCCTCTCTCTCCCTGCACTAAGGAACTGCACAGGGCCTCTCTCTCCCTGCACTAAGGAACTGCACAGCGTCTCTCTCTCCCTGCACTAAGGAACTGCACAGGGTCTCTCTCTCCCTGCACTAAGGAACTGCACAGCGTCTCTCTCTCCCTGCACTAAGGAACTGCACAGGGCCTCTCTCTCCCTGCACTAAGGAACTGCACAGGGCCTCTCTCTCCCTGCACTAAGGAACTGCACAGGGTCTCTCACTCTCCCTGCACTAGGAACTGCACAGGGCCTCTCTCTCCCTGCACTAAGGAACTGCACAGGGCCTCTCTCTCCCTGCACTAAGGAACTGCACAGGGCCTCTCTCTCCCTGCACTAAGGAACTGCACAGGGTCTCACTCTCCCTGCACTAAGGAACTGCACAGGGTCTCTCTCCCTGCACTAGGAACTGCACAGGGTCTCACTCTCCCTGCACAGGGTCTCTCTCTCCCTGCACTAAGGAACTGCACAGGGCCTCTCTCTCCCTGGACTAGGAACTGCACAGGGCCTCTCTCTCCCTGCACTAAGGAACTGCACAGGGCCTCTCTCTCCCTGCACTAAGGAACTGCACAGGGCCTCTCTCTGTCCCTGCACTAATGAACTGCACAGGGTCTGTCACTAGGTCCCTGCCTAGCACACAGCTGAAGGGGCACAGGGTCCTTACCTAAGGGCCTGTCCCTATGAACACCCACCCTCACTAGTGGGGAGTCAGGGCCTCAACTCTAGCCTGGGGATTTCTGGCCTAGGGCATAAGCTCGCAGCTCTCTGCCCCCCTTCTTTCCCCCTCTGTGTCCTCAGCCTGACTGAACAATCCCTGTCTGCACACAACATTGTATCCAATTCCCTGCTGCAGAGAATATGTCAGCCATAAGTGGCTGTCTGGCTGCAGGTGACAGGGATCATAGGGCATTCCCCAGAGGCTGCTGGGAGATGTAGTCCACTCAGGACCTCTTTCCTATGGGAACCGCGTGCGCGATCTCCCCTGCGCCTGTGCGAAGCTGTAATGGCCACCGCTACGCTTAACTGCGCCTGCGCAACTTCCCAGAGCTCCTGCACACTTGTAATGGCCACCGCTACCCTTGCCAACCTCAGCGCATTGCGCGAACCTCGCATCACCACCAAGATGGCGGCGCCCACCGGGAGAAGTCGCCGTCCCCTTCCCCCACTGTCACAGGGGTAAGGCAGGGGGGCAAAGGAAAATCAGGGGAACCTGTTACACATATATATATATATATATATATATATATATATATATATATATATATATATATATATATACTGTATATGTAGCTGAATTCTGACATCTCTAGCAAAGAGGTTAAATGAATAGTATTTATAATACATTTTACATTCCCGCCTGTTAGTAACTAGTGTTTATGTAAGAGAGATTAGAGATATACAGACCTTGTGTCGCGGTGCGTGCCAGCTACCTGTAGCTACATTCTGCGCATACTCCTGTTTATATTAGGGGGAAAGGTTTTCACATTACTTTGGATGTGAGTCTAGAAGAATTTCCATGTTTATATATGACTGCAGATTATCAGGGACTGGGTCAGACTGGAATGGTTGTTTCACCGCTCCGCCACTGGACCCTCCGCAGCCGCTCCGCCACTGGACCCTCCGCAGCCGCTCCGCCACTGGACCCGCCGCAGCCGCTCCGCCACTGGACCCGCCGCAGCCGCTCCGCCACTAGACCCTCCACAGCCGCTCCGCCACTGTACCCTCCGCAGCCGCTCCGCCACTGTACCCTCCGCAGCCGCTCCGCCACTGTACCCTCCGCAGCCGCTCCGCCACTGGACCTTCCGCAGCCGCTCCGCCACTGTACCCTCCGCAGCCGCTCCGCCACTGGACCTTCCGCAGCCGCTCTGCCACTGGACCCTCCGCAGCCGCTCCACCACTAGACCCTCCACAGCCGCTCCGCCACTGTACCCTCCGCAGCCGCTCCGCCACTGGACCTTCCGCAGCCGCTCTGCCACTGGACCCTCCGCAGCCGCTCCGCCACTGGACCCTCCGCAGCCGCTCCACCTCTGGACCCTCCGCAGCCGCTCTGCCACTGGACCCTCCGCAGCCGCTCTGCCACTGGACCCTTCGCAGCCGCTCCGCCACTGGACCCTCCGCAGTCGCTCTGCCACTTTGCGGCCTATATGCCATATTCAATTCATACATTGCCATGACAATGCGCCGACATGTGACGCAGCGACGTCATGACGGCGCGACATTGCCCGAGGGCCCGTTATGGCATAGCTATGCCACTGGCAGCCTATGTGCCATATCGGCACTATAGTGGCTAACTCATTCTTCCTTGGTGGCATGGCCATGACGTGTGATATAAGTGTTTATGGCGCTCTCAATCCACTGGCCCTGGGAACATATCAAAAATATCCATAACCCCTTCTGGAACACAGGGATATTCCAACCCCCATGTGTGCCTGACTCTGCCCCGTACACCCCTGTCAGGCCGGTCAGATTCCGATGGTGGGATACTCCCGGCAGAACCCATACCAAGGGTTCCTCTTCAGCGGTCTCTGCCAGAGCCATGTCCCAGAACACATCCTCGCTATAGAACATGCTACCGTCTATTAAATTAAGGTGAGTGTGGTAGACCTCTGCCTCCTCTTGAGGAGTTAAAGGACCCTCCCACCAGTGCAACCCCTTACCCCTCAACAAAGCGAACATCCTGATCAGCTCAAATTGGGTGGGACGCTTCACCATACGGTTGTCCCCCAAAGATGCCGGTTGGGGGATATCTGCTTCAACAGATTCTGACTCTGCAACTTTATTCTGTCTAATACACAAATATGGTGATCTACCAGCTGCCGCTAACTCGGGTGCTGCAGCATCATATCGTTGATACGTATCTTCTCTGTGATAGATACCATTCAGCTCATCTATGGCCTACAATGCTGAGACGTCCTCATTCACCTCCAGCACCGTTGCTTCCACAAGTACACCAACCGGTGTAACTTCCATGGCTCATTCCTCTCTGGAGGACATCTTGGGGTCTTTGCTTCCATCTTCCTTTGTGTGAATATCCGGGGCACTTTCCACCTCTCCAGTCTCCTTAGCGGGCACAGCTCACCAGCGATACAGGAGAGGTGGACTTCTATCGGCTCCTGGAACTACCACTACCCAATGCAAGATAAATATCATTAAGGACCTTCCTGAGATCCTATGATTTGTGTCCTGTAGATAGTGCATGCCACATTCATCACATCTGGCATCGGGTGACAATTCTCCTCCAGGGAGCCAGCAAATGGCACATCTGGAAGGATTCTTTCCCCTGAGTTGAAATCACAAAGACCACTCCTGGGTCTTCATAATGTGTAACTGTTACAGCAGGCACAGTAGGCTCCATGTCGAGCTCAGGTAGCGATGTTATAATGTAATGTTATAATGTGTACACTTTTGGGGTTGAAATGCTGTAAACTTCTCAAGCTTTAGCAAGGACTTAACC
The DNA here is from genome assembly GCF_040206685.1 of Ascaphus truei. Classification (NCBI taxonomy): domain Eukaryota; kingdom Metazoa; phylum Chordata; class Amphibia; order Anura; family Ascaphidae; genus Ascaphus; species Ascaphus truei. Next base: position 12,716,369 of record NC_134496.1, on the reverse strand, counting down.
AGAGTCGTGGTCAACTGACTAGCTCTGGACTAGCTAGACTAGCTCTAGCCCCTGAGATGTCAGGATCAGGCTCAGGACCCGCCCTCGTGTTAACTCCATCGTCTGAACAGCTGGTGCCCCATCAGCATCTGCTGTGCAGACTCCGCCCAGTGGTCTGATCTGTAAGCAACAATTTCAGCCGGCAGCCTTTCCTCGGATTGGCTATTCCATTTAAGGCAACCGTCACCTTCAGCCTTGCAGCCTCTCATCCGATTGCCTACCCGTCCTTTAAATGCTCACCGATTCCTTCTGCAAATCGCCTGAGCATAATAGTCCTTAGTGTAACAGGGACTTAACCCTGTATAAATGAGGCTTCAATAGAAAGCCTCTAGTGGTCTGAGGAATCCAGCAGAGAGCTGGTTAATTGCAGCTAAAGACAATTATTCAGTCGCCACCTGGCTAATCAGACTTGTAGAAAAGCCTCCTGCTGGAAACTGCAGGGGAGAGACTCCTGTGCACAGTCATAACTGCGCTGCCAAAAGAGATGATGTATTGAGCACATTGCTGTGCTGATAGCAAGACACCAGGAACCAGAACTCTATTCCTAGGCACAGAGGACCCAGGAACCTGCCAGAGGCTGTGTTAAAGGTCCTGTTTTTTTCTATAGATTACTCCAGCATAAGAGAACTCAGCATTCTAGCCTTTGCACACACAAAAAAAGTTTATTTTGAAAATAATTACTGGCATGAAAAAATAACCATACAAAAATAACCGGAAAAATGGCGGAGGTTCCAAAGAGGTTAGAATAGTGTAATTAATGATTGCATATAGTAGCTTTCTGTTTCTTATTGAATCGTGTTGATGTAAAATCCTGATTCTCCTCTCTCCAGATCTTAAGTGCAGGGCCCCGCTGCGGCAGTCAGCGCGCCCGCACTGCATGCAGGCGGTGCGTGGAGAGGCACTTGACCGCTACCTGCGGTCCGTATGGAGCGGGGGGGGGGGGCGTGTTTTAAGCAGAGGGCTGCAGCGGGGGTCTCCCGGGCTGCAAGAGGGTGCAACGAGCCCCCACACATGCCCTCTGCTGCTCGCTCTCTGTGCTGCTCCTCCCCCGCCCCCGTCGGTCGGTCCCCCCTCCGCCCCCCCAGTCCATCCCCCACACACACAACACACACATACACACATACACACATACACACACTTTCCCACCCTACCTTTTGGAGGTGGGGGAAGCCTGACAGTTCCAGCCCCCAGAGCACACACACACACCCTCCTCATACACACACACCCTCCTCATACACACACACACCCTCCTCATACACACACTCCCTCCTCATACACACACACACCCTCCTCATAAACACACACACACCCTCCTCATACACGCACACACACCCTCCTCATACACGCACACCCTCCTCATACACACACACCCTCCTCATACACACACACCCTCCTCATACACGCACACACACCCTCCTCATAGATGCACACACACCCTCCTCATACACGCACACACACCCTCCTCATACACACACACACACCCTCCTCATACACACACACACCCTCCTCATACACACACATATACCCTCCTCATACACACACACACACACCCACCTCATACACACACACACACCCTCCTCATACACGCACACACACCCTCCTCATAAACGCACACACACCCTTCTCATACACACACACACACCCTCCTCATACACACCCTCCTCATACATGCACACACACCCTCCTCATACACGCACACACACCCTCCTCATACACACCCTCCTCATACATGCACACACACCCTCCTCATACACGCACACACACACCCTCCTCATACACGCACACACCCTCCTCATACACGAACACACACCCTCCTCATACACGCACACACCCTCCTCATACACACACACACACCCTCCACATACACACACACACCCTCCTCATACACACACACCCTCCTCATGCACGCACACACACCCTCCTCATACACGCACACACCCTCCTCATACACGCACACACACACCCTCCTCATACACGCACACACCCTCCTCATACACACCCTCCTCATACACGCGCACACACACACCCTCCTCATACACACACACCCTCCTCATACACGCGCACACACACCCTTCTCATACACACCCTCCTCATACACGCACACGCGCACACACACCCTCCTCATACACACACACCCTCCTCATACACGCGCACACACACCCTTCTCATACACACCCTCCTCATACACGCACACGCGCACACACACCCTCCTCATACACACACACCCTCCTCATACACACACACACACCCTCCTCATACACACCCTCCTCATACATGCGCACACCCTCCTCATACACACACACCCTCCTCATAAAGGCTTTATGCGCCGCCCCTCCTTTGTGACGCTAAACCAAATAATGGAGACCACACAATGTTGGAAGAAAAGGTCACAGCTTTATTTTAACATCCGCTGTTAAAATCAACCAGCCTGCCCGCCAGCCAAGTATGCTCCATGCAAAATGGGGGGGGGGGGAGATCCTTGCCCAGACAGCCAGCAATCGGCCCGCTCCCTCCCCCAGCCCGTATCATGTGCATGGGGGGGGAGATCCCTGCCGACAGCCAGCAATTGGCCCGCTCCCTCCCCCAGCCCGTATCATGTGCATGGGGGGGGAGATCCCTGCCGACAGCCAGCAATTGGCCCGCTCCCTCCCCCCGCCCGTAGCATGTGAATGGGGGGGAGATCCTTGCCCAGACAGCCAGCAATTGGCCCGCTCCCTCCCCCCGCTCGTATCATGTGCATGGGGGGGGAGATCCCTGCCGACAGCCAGCAATTGGCCCGCTCCCTCCCCCCGCCCAAAAGCACTGTAAAATGGGAGGGGGAGATCCTCATTCAGCCGATGTTGGGCTGCTTCCCTCCCCCTCCCGCCCCTAGGGTCAGCTTAGGCCCAGCCCTAAAGCTGGCGCCCAGCCTTTTACCAGCGTTGATTGGGCATAGGCCGGCCCGGCCCTACAGCCGGCGCCTCCAGCCTGCCGCGCTGTTCTAGGGGGTCCAGCTGACAGGCGGACCCTAAAGTCCTCGCCCTTTCTCCGTCTCGTGAGCTTGGCTGGCGCGGCAGCTCCGCTGTGACGAGGAGACAAACTGCTCCTGTGTGATACAAATCATGTTACTATAACAATCCAACAGCTCAATACAAAAGCAACACATTGGGGATGGGTGGGTGGGAATTCCGTTAGCTCCGTCTCTCTCCCCTGGGGCCCCACTCTTTATACCCTCTCCCCCCTCCCCCTGCATGGGAGGGGACAAGCAGCCTTCCCACTCCGTGTGGGAAGGGGGGGGGGGTTAGCCGACCCCCCCCCCCCCTACCAGCTCTCGCCAATCAGGACGTCGCAGCCCTTAAGGAGCCTACGACCCCATGCTGGGGCCTCTTCATACACGCGCACACACCCTCCTCATACACACACACATACACACACACCCTTCTCATACACACGCTTCTCATACACGCACACGCGCACACACCCTCCTCATACACACACACGCACACACACACCCTCCTCATACACGCACACACACACCCTCCTCATACACGCACACACACCCTCCTCATACACGCACACACACCCATTTCATACACACCCTCCTCATACACGCACAAGCACACACACACACCCCCTCCTCATACACGCACACACACCCTCCTCATACACGCAACCACACCCTCCTCATACACGCACACACACCCATCTCATACACACCCTGCTCATACACACACACCCTCCTCATACACGCACACACACCCTCCTCATACACGCACACACCCTCCTCATACACGCACACACCCTCCTCATACTCGCACACGCCCTCCTCATACACGCACACACCCTCCTCATACCCACACACCCTCCTCATACACACACACACCCTCCTCATACACACACACCCTCCCCATACACACACACACCCTCCTCATACGCACACACACACCCTCCTCATACACGGACACACCCTCCTCATACAAGCACACACCCTCCTCATACACACACACCCTCCTCATACACACACACACCCTCCTCATAAACACACACACCCTCCCCATACACACACACACCCTCCTCATACACACACACACACCCTCCTCATACACGCACACAACATCCTCATACACACCCTCCTCATACATGCGCACACCCTCCTCATACACGCGCACACACCCTCCTCATACATGCACACACACACCCTCCTCATACACGCACACACCCTCCTCATACACGCACACACACCCTCCTCATACACACACACACCCTCCTCATACACACACACCCTCCTCATACACACACACCCTCCTCATACACACACACACCCTCCCCATACACACACACACCCACCTCATACACACACCCTCCTCATACACACACACACCCTCCTCATACACACACACCCTCCTCATACACACACACACCCTCCTCATACACGCACACACACCCTCCTCATACACGCACACACACCCTCCTCACACACGCACACACACCCTCCTCATACACGCACACACCCTCCTCATACACACACACACACCCTCCTCATACATGCACACACACCCTCCTCATACATGCACACACACCCTCCTCATACATGCACACCCTCCTCATACACACACACCCTCCTCATACACACACACACCCTCCTCATACAAACACACACCCTCCCCATACACACACACACCCTCCCCATACACACACACACCCTCCTCATACACACACACACCCTCCTCATACACGCGCACACCCTCCTCATACACGCGCACACACCCTCCTCATACATGCACACACACCCTCCTCATACACGCACACACACCCTCCTCATACACGCACACACACCCTCCTCATACACGCACACACACCCTCCTTATACACGCACACACCCTCCTCATACACACACACACCCTCCTCATACACACACACACACCCTCCTCATACACACACACCCTCCTCATACACGCACACACACTCCTCATACACGCACACACCCTCTTCATACACACACACCCTCCTCATACACACACACCCTCCTCATACACGCACACACCCTCCTCATACACGCACACACACCCTCCTCATACACGCACACACACCTTCCTCATACACACACACACCCTCCTCATACACACACACACCCTCCTCATACACACACACACACACACCCTCCTCATACATGCACACACCCTCCTCATACACACCCTCCTCATACACGCGCACACCCTCCTCATACACACACACCCTCCTCATACACTCGCACACACCCTCCTCATACACAAACACACACACACACACACACACACACACACACACCCTTCTTCTATACACCCTCCTCATACACGCACATGCACACACACACACCCTCCTCATACACGCACACGCACAGACACCCTCCACATGCACGCACACACACCCTCCTCATACACGCACACACACACCGTCCTCATACACGCACACGCACACACACCCTCCTCATACACGCACACACACACCGTCCTCAAACACGCACACGCACACACACCCTCCTCATACACGCACACACACACCGTCCTCATACACGCACACGCACACGCACACACACCCTCCTCATACACGCACACACACCCTCTTCATACATGCACACACCCTCCTCATACACGCACACACACCCTCTTCATACACGCACACGCGCACACACACCCGCCTCATACACGCACACACACACCCTCCTCATACACGCACACACCCTCCTCATACACGCACACACACCCTCCTCATACACACCCTCCTCATACATGAACATGCACACACACACCCTCCTAATACACGCACAGATACACCCTCCTCATACACGCACAGATACACCTTCTGCATACACGCACACACACCCTCCTCATACACGCACACATACACCCTCCTCATACACACACACATACATCCTCCTCATACACGCACACACACCCTGCTCATACACGCGCACACACACCCTCCTCATACACGCGCACACACACCCCCCTCATACACGCACACACACTCTCCTCATACACGCACACACACACCCTCCTGATACACGCACACACCCTCCTCATACACGCACACACACTCTCTTCATACATGCGCACACACACCCTCCTCACACACGCGCACACACCCTCCTCATACACACCCTCCTCATACACACACACACCCTCCTCATACACACATACACCCTCCTCATACACACGCACACACACCCTCCTCACACACACACACACACACACACACACCCTTCTCATACACCCCCTCCTCATACACACCCTCCTCATACACGCACTCACACACCCTCCTCATACAAGCACACACACTCTCCTCATACACGCGCACACACACCCTCCTTATACACACCCTCCTCATACACACACACCCTCCTCATACACACCCTCCTCATACACGCACACATACCCTCCTCATACATGCGCATACACACCCTCCTCATACACGCACACACACCCTCCTCATACACGCACACACACCCTCCTCATACACGCACACACCCTCCTCATACACACACACACACCCTCCTCATAAACGCGCACACACACACCCTCCTCTTACACACACACCCTCATCATACACACACGCACACACACCCTCCTCATACACACACACACACCCTCCTCATACACACACACACACACCCTCCTCATACACGCACACACACACACCCCACTCATACACGCACACACACCCCACTCATAGACGCACACACCCCCCCTCATACACGTACACACACCCTCCTCATACATGCACACACACCCTCCTCATACACACACATGCGCACACACCCTCCTCATACACGCGCACACACCCTCCTCATACACGCGCACACACCCTCCTCATACACGCGCACACACACCCTCCTCTTACACGCACACACACACCCTCATCATACACACATGCACACACACCCTCCTCATACACACACACACCCTCCTCATACACGCACACAAACACCCCCCTCATACATGCACACACCCTCCTCATACACGCACACACACCCTCCTCATACACGCACACACACCCTCCTCATACACGCACACACCCTCCTCATACACACACACACACCCTCCTCACACACACACACACACACACACACACCCTTCTCATACACCCCCTCCTCATACACACCCTCCTCATACACGCACTCACACACCCTCCTCATACAAGCACACACACTCTCCTCATACACGCGCACACACACCCTCCTTATACACACCCTCCTCATACACACACACCCTCCTCATACACACCCTCCTCATACACGCACACATACCCTCCTCATACATGCGCATACACACCCTCCTCATACACGCACACACACCCTCCTCATACACGCACACACACCCTCCTCATACACGCACACACCCTCCTCATACACACACACACACCCTCCTCATAAACGCGCACACACACACCCTCCTCTTACACACACACCCTCATCATACACACACGCACACACACCCTCCTCATACACACACACACCCTCCTCATACACACACACACACACCCTCCTCATACACGCACACACACACACCCCACTCATACACGCACACACACCCCACTCATAGACGCACACACCCCCCCTCATACACGTACACACACCCTCCTCATACATGCACACACACCCTCCTCATACACACACATGCGCACACACCCTCCTCATACACGCGCACACACCCTCCTCATACACGCGCACACACCCTCCTCATACACGCGCACACACACCCTCCTCTTACACGCACACACACACCCTCATCATACACACATGCACACACACCCTCCTCATACACACACACACCCTCCTCATACACGCACACAAACACCCCCCTCATACATGCACACACCCTCCTCATACACGCACACACACACCCTCCTCATACACGCAAACACACCCCCTCCTCATACACGCAAACACACACCCTCCTCATACACGTGCACACACACCCTCCTCATACACGCGCACACACCCTCCTCATACACACACACACCCTCCTCATACACGCACACACACACCCTCCTCATACACGCACACACACACACCCTCCTCATACACGCGCACACACTCTCCTCATACACACACACACACTCCTGATACACGCGCACACACCCTCCTCATACACACACACACACCCTCCTCATACACACACACACACCCTCCTCATACACATACACACACCCTCCTCATACACGCACACACACACCCTCTTCATACACGCACACACCCTCCTGATACACGCACACACACCCTCCTGATACACACATACACCCTCCTCATACACGCACACACACCCTCCTCATACACGCACACACACCCTCCTCATACACGCACACACCCTCCTCATACACGCACACACACACCCTCCTCATACACGCACACACACACCCTCCTCATACACACCCTCCTCATACACTCACACACACACCCTCCTCACACACACCCTCCTCATACATGCGCATACACACCCTCCTCATAACCGCTCACGCACACACACACCCTCCTCATACATGCACACACACACACCCTCCTCATACACGCACACACACCCTCCTCATACACGCACACACCCTCCTCATACACACACACACACACCCTCCTCATAAATGCGCACACACACACCCTCCTCTTACACACACACCCTCGTCATACACACACGCACACACACCCTCCTCATACACACACACACACACCCTCCTCATACACACATACACCCTCCTCATACACGCACACACACACACCCCACTCATACACGCACACACACCCCACTCATACACGCACACACACCCCCCTCATACAAGCACACACACCCTCCTCATACACGCACACACACCCTCCTCATACACACACACACCCTCCTCATACACGCGTACACACCCTCCTCATACACGCGTACACATCCTCCTCATACACGCGCACACACACCCTCCTCTTACACGCACACACACATCCTCATCATACACACACGCACACACACCCTCCTCATACACACACATACCCTCCTCATACACGCACACACACACCCCTCATACACGCACACACACACCCTCCTCATACACGCACACACACACACCCTCCCCATACACGCGCACACACACCCTCCTCATACACTCGCACACACCCTCCTCATACACACACACACACCCTCCTCATACACGCACACACACACCCTCCTCATACACGCACACACACCCTCCTCATACACGCGCACACACTCTCCTCATACACACACACCCTCCTGATACACGCGCGCACACCCTCCTCATACACACACACACACCCTCCTCATACACACACACACACACACCCTCCTCATACACGCACACACACACCCTCCTCATACACGCGCACACACCCTCCTCATACACGCACACACACCCTCCTCATACACGCACACACACACCCTCCTCATACACACACACATACACCCTCCTCATACACGCACACACACCCTCCTCATACATGCACACACACCCCCTCCTCATACACGCACACACACCCTCCTCATACATGCACACACACCCTCCTCATACACGCACACACACACCCTCCTCATACACGTGCACACACACCCTCCTCATACACACCCTCCTCATACACTCACACACACACCCTCCTCACACACACCCTCCTCATACATGCGCATACACACCCTCCTCATACACGCACACGCACACACACCCTCCTCATACACGCACACACACACCCTCCTCATACATGCACACACACACACCCTCCTCATACACGCACACGCACACACACACACCCTCCTCATACACGCACACACCCTACTCATACACACCCTCCTCATACACGCACATGCACACAGACACACACCCTCCTCATACACGCACACACACACCCTCATACACGCACACAACCTCCTCATACATGCACACACACACCCACCTAATACACGCACAGATACACCCTCCTCATACATGCACAGATAAACCTTCCTCATACACGCACACACACCCTCATACACGCACACACACACCCTCATAAACGCACACACCCTAATCATACACGCACACACACCCTAATCATACACGCACACACACACTCCTCATACATGCACACACACACCCTCCTCATACAAGCACACATACACCCTCCTCACACACGCACACATACACCCTCCTCATACACGCACACACACCCTCCTCATACACGCACACACACACCCTCCTCATACACGCGCACACACACCCTCCTCATTCACGCGCACACACACCCTCCTCATACACGCACACACCCTCCTCATACACACCCTCCTCATACACACACACACCTCATACACGTGCACACACACAACCTCCTCATACACACACACACACACCTCATACACGCACAAACACACCCTCCTCATACATACACACATACACCCTCCTCATACACACGCACACACCCTCCTCATACACGCACACACACACCCTCCTCATACACACCCTCCTCATACACACACACACACAACCTCCTCATACACGCACACACACCCTCCTCATACACGCACACACACACCCTCCTCATACACACACACACACCCTCCTCATACACGCACACACCCTCCTCATACACGCACACACCCTCCTCATACACACACACACACCCTCCTCATACACGCACACACCCTCCTCATACACGCGCACACTCTCCTCATACACACACACACTCTCCTCATACACGCACACACACCCTCCTCATACACGCACACACACACCCTCCTCATACACGCACACACCCTTCTGATACACGCACACGCACACACACCCTCCTCATACACACCATCCTCATACACACACACACCCTCCTCATACACGCACACACACCCTCCTCATACACACACATACACCCTCCTCATACACGCGCACACACACCCTCCTCATACGCGCACACACACCCTGCTCATACGCGCACACACCCTCCTCATACACACACACACCCTCCTCATACACGCACACACACTCTCCTCATACACGCACACATACAAACTCCTCATACACGCACACACACCCTCCTCATACACGCACAGATACACCCTCCTCATACAAGCACATACACCCTCCACATACACGCACAGATGCACCCTCCTCATACATGCACACACCCTCCTCATACACGCACACACACCCTCCTCATACACGCACACACACTCTCCTCATATATATGCACACATACACCCTCCTCATGCACACGCACACCCCCTCTTCATACATGCACACACACCCTCCTCATACACGTACACACACACCCTCCTCATACACGCACATACACCCTCCTCAAACACGCACACACACACTCCTTATACACGCACACACACCCTCCTCATACACCACACACACCCTCCTCATACACGCACACACACCCTCCTCATACACGCACACACACCCTCCTCATACACGCACACACCCTCCTCATACACACACGCACACGCCCTCCTCATATACACACGCACACACCCTCCTCATACACACACACACACACACACCCTCCTCATACACGCACACACACACACTCCTCATACACGCACACACACCCTCCTCATACACGCACACACACACCCTCCTCATACACACACACACACCCTCCTCATACACGCACACACACATCCTCCTCATACACGCACACACACCCTTCTCATACACGCACATACACCCTCCTCATACACGCACACACACACACCCCCTCCTCATACACGCACACACACACCCTCCTCATACACGCACACGCACACCCTCCTCATACACGCACACACACACCAACCTCATACACGCACACACACTCTCCTCATACACACACACACCCTCCTCATACACACACACACACACCCTCCTCATACACACACACACACACCCACCTCATACACACACACACCCTCCTCATACACGCACACACACACCCTCCTCATACACGCGCACACACCCTCCTCATACATGCACACACACACCCTCCTCATACACGCACACACACCCTCCTGATACACGCACACACACCCTCCTGATACACGCACACACACCCTCCTCATACACGCACACACACACCCTCCTCATACACACACACATACACCCTCCTCATACACGCACACACACCCTCCTCATACATGCACACACACCCCCTCCTCATAAACGCACACACACCCTCCTCATACACGCACACACACACCCTCCTCATACACGCACACACACACCCTCCTCATACACGTGCACACACACCCTCCTCATACACTCACACACACATCCTCCTCACACACACCCTCCTCATACATGCGCATACACACCCTCCTCATACACGCACACGCACACACACCCTACTCATACACGCACACACACACCCTCCTCATACATGCACACACACACACCCTCCTCATACACGCAAACACACACCCTCCTCATACACGCACACGCACACACACACCCTCCTCATACACGCACACACCCTCCTCATACACACCCTCCTCATACACGCACATGCACACAGACACACACCCTCCTCATACACGCACACACACACCCTCATACACGCACACAACCTCCTCATACATGCACACACACACCCACCTAATACACGCACAGATACACCCTCCTCATACATGCACAGATAAACCTTCCTCATACACGCACACACACCCTCATACACGCACACACACACCATCATACACGCACACACCCTAATCATACACGCACACACACCCTAATCATACACGCACACACACGCTCCTCATACATGCACACACACACCCTCCTCATACAAGCACCCATACACCCTCCTCACACACGCACACATACACCCTCCTCATACATGCACACACACACCCTCCTCATACACGCGCACACACACCCTCCTCATTCACGCGCACACACACCCTCCTCATACACGCACACCCTCCTCATACACACCCTCCTCATACACACACACACACCTCATACACGTGCACACACACAACCTCCTCATACACACACACACACACACCTCATACACGCACAAACACACCCTCCTCATACATACACACATACACCCTCCTCATACACGCGCACACTCTCCTCATACACACACACACACACACACACACACTCTCCTCATACACGCACACACACCCTCCTCATACACGCACACACACCCTCCTCATACACGCACACACCCTCCTCATACACGCACACACACCCTCCTCATACACGCACACACACCCTCCTGATACACGCACACACACACACCCTCCTCATACACACCCTCCTCATACACGCACACACACCCTCCTCATACACACACATACACCCTCCTCATACACGCGCACACACACCCTCCTCATACGCGCACACACACCCTCCTCATACGCGCACACACACTCTCCTCATACACGCACACATACAAACTCCTCATACACGCACACACACCCTCCTCATACACGCACACACACACCCTCCTCATACACGCACAGATACACCCTCCTCATACAAGCTCATACACCCTCCACATACACGCACAGATGCACCCTCCTCATACATGCACACACCCTCCTCATACACGCACACACACCCTCCTCATATATATGCACACATACACCCTCCTCTTGCACACGCACACCCCCTCTTCATACATGCACACACACCCTCCTCATACACGTACACACACACCCTCCTCATACACGCACATACACCCTCCTCATACACGCACATACACCCTCCTCATACACTCACACATACACCCTCCTCAAACACGCACACACACACTCCTTATACACGCACACACACCCTCCTCATACACCACACACCCTCCTCATACACGCACACACACCCTCCTCATACACGCACACACCCTCCTCATACACGCACACACCCTCCTCATACACACACGCACACGCCCTCCTCATATACACACGCACACACCCTCCTCATACACACACACACACACCCTCCTCATACACGCACACACACACACTCCTCATACACGCACACACACCCTCCTCATACACGCACACACACACCCTCCTCATACACACACACACCCTCCTCATACACGCACACACACATCCTCCTCATACACGCACACACACCCTCCTCATACACGCACATACACCCTCCTCATACACGCACACACACACACCCCCTCCTCATACACGCACACACACACACACCCTCCTCATACACGCACACACACCCTCCTCATACACGCACACACACCCTCCTCATACACGCACACACCCTCCTCATACACACACACACCCTCCTCATAAACGCGCACACACACCCTCCTCTTACACACACACCCTCATCATACACACACGCACACACACGCTCCTCATACACACACACACCCCCTCATACACACACACACCCTCCTCATACACGCACACACCCTCCTCATACACGCGCACACACACACCCTCCTCATTCATGCACACACACACCCTCCTCATACACGCACATGCACACACACAAACCCTCCTCATACACGCACACACACCCTCATACACGCACACACACCCTCCTCATATATGTACACACCCACCTAATACACGCACAGATACACCCTCCTCATACACGCAAAGATACACCTTCCTCATACACGCACACACCCACCCTCATACACGCACACACACCCTCCTCATACATCCACACACACACCCTCCTCATACATGCACACATACACCCTCCTATTACACGCACACATACACCCTCCTCATACACGCACACATACACCCTCCTCATACACGCACACACACCCTCATACACGCACACCCTCCTCATACACGCACACACCCTCCTCATACACACCCTCTTCATACACACACACACCTCATACACGCGCACACACACAACCTCCTCATACACGCACACACACCCTCCTCATACACGCACACACCCTCCTCATACACACACACACCCTCAACATACAAGCGCACACACACACCCTCATCATACACACACGCACACACACCCTCCTCATACACACACACCCTCCTCGTACACACACACACCCTCCTCATACACGCACACACACACACACACCCCTCATACACGCACACACCCTCCTCATACACGCACACACACCCTCCTCATACACGCGCACACACACACCCTCCTCTTACACGCACACACACACCCTCATCATACACACACGCACACACACCCTCCTCATACACACACACACACATACACCCTCCTCATACACACACACACACACATCCTCCTCATACATGCACACACACCCTCCTCATGCACACACACACCCTCCTCATACACACACACACCCTCCTCACACACACACACACACCCTCCTCATACACACACACCCTCCTCATACACACACACACCCTCCTCATACACGCACACACCCTCCTCATACACGCACACACCCTCCTCATACACTCACACACACACTCTCCTCATACACGCACACACACCCTCCTCATACACGCACACACACACACCCTCCTCATACACGCACACACACACCCTCCTCATACACGCACACACCCTCTTCATACACGCACACACACCCTCCTCATACACACACACACACACACACACACCCTCCTCATACACGCACACACCCTCTTCATACACGCACACACACCCTCCTCATACACACACACACACCCTCCTCATACACGCACACACACACACACCTTCCTCATACATGCACACACACACCCTCCTCATACACGCACACACACACCCTCCTCATACACGCACACACACACCCTCCTCATACATGCACACACACCCTCCTCACACACACACACCCTCCTCATACACGCACACACACCCTCCTCATACACACACACCCCCTCCTCATACACGCACACACACCCTCCTCATACATGCACACATACACCCTCCTCATACACGCACACATACACCCTCCTCATACACACACACATACACACACCCTCCTCATACACGCACACACCCTCCTCATACACGCACACACACACCCTCCTCATACACGCACACACACCCTCCTCATACACGCACACACACCCTCCTCATACACGCACACACACACCCTCCTCATACACGCACACACACCCTCCTCATACACGCACACCCCCCCCTCCTCATACACGCACACACCCTCCTCTTACATGCACACACCCCCTCATACACGCACACATACACCCTCCTCATACACGCGCACACATACCCTCCTCATACACGCACACACACCCTCCTCATACACACACACACCCTCCTCATACACACACACACAGACACCCTCCCTCCTCATACATGCACACATACACCCTCGTCATACACGCACACACACACCCTCCTCATACACGCACACACCCTCCTCATACACGCACACACACCCTCCTCATACACGCACACACACCCTCCTCATACACGCACACACACCCTCCTCATACACACACACACCCCCTCCTCTTACACACACACACACACCCTCCTCATACATGCACACATACACCCTCCTCATACAAGCACACATACACCCTCCTCATATACGCACACACACACACCCTCCTCATACACGCACACACACCCTCGTCATACACGCACACACACCCTCCTCATACACGCACACACACCCTCCTCATACACGCACACACACCCTCCTCATACACGCACACACCCTTCTCATACACGCACACACCCTCCTCATACACGCACACATACACCCTCCTCATACACGCACACACACACACACCGTCCTCATACACACACACACACCCTCCACATACACGCACACACACACACCCTCGTCATACACGCACACACACCCTCGTCATACACGCACACACACCCTCGTCATACACGCACACACACACCCTCCTTATACACGCACACACCCTCCTCATACACGCACACACCCTAATACACGCACACACACCCTCCTCATACACACACACACACACCCTCATACACGCGCACACACACCTTCCCCATACACACACACCCTCATACACGCACACACCCGCCTCATACATGCACACACACCCTCCTCATACATGCACACACACACCCTCCTCATACATGCACACACACACCCTCCTCATACATGCACACACACACCCTCCTCATACACGCACACACACACACCCTCCTCATATACGCACACACACCCTCCTCATACACACGCACACACCCTCCTCATACACACGCACACACCCTCCATACACGCACACACACCCTCCTCATACACGCACACACACCGTCCTCATACATGCACATACACACCCTCCTCATACATGCACACACACACCCTCCTCATACACGCACACACACCCTCCTCATACACACGCACACACCCTCCTCATACACGCACACACACACACACACCCTCCTCATACACGTGCACACACCCTCCTCATACACACATACCCTCCTCATACACGCACACACACCCTCCTCATACACGCACACATACCCTCCTCATACACGCACATACACCCTCCTCATACACGCGCACCCCCTCCTCATACATACACACACACACCCTCCTCATACACGCACACACCCTCCTCATACATACACACACACACACACACACACACACACACACATACACACACACACATACACACACACACACACGGGAGGCCTCCTGGTAGTGAAGGTGGAAGGGAAGAGGTACCTCAAATGCCTCTGTCCCAAGTGCGATTTCCCAGGCGGCGACCTGATATGGGGAGCCAAGTGTGCGAGATGTGGAGCGCGCTTCTTAAAGCCCGCCCTGCTGCGGCCCACGGCTGTCTCAGAAAAAGATGCGACCGACCCCAATACCTGGGCGGTTGATGCTGCTTGCACAACTACCTCAACTATGGAGGTTCCTGAGGGCCCGTGTGCCCTGACAGATGCTCCCGGGGATCCCAGTACCCCGATGATCCCAGAACGTTCCGAGATGGTTCCAGACCCGGTCCCCGCAGAGGAATCAGAGCCGGTCAGCGAGCCGGAACCAACCCTAGAGCAACCGGGTAAGGTGACTGCCTCGGGTGATGAGGAGCCGCTGTTATTAGAGGCACAGGAGCCGGAACGAACCCTGCTGATTGACGCTGACGACTCGAAAATGATCCAGGTACCTCTCCCCCGCGGAAGTGTCCCTTCCCTCTTCCAGTACCAGCAGCTGTCATCTGTGGTGTTTCGGCCGATGCCGAGTACTCCTACTGATGCTGCCGAGGAACAGACCCTTACCAGTGACGCCGAACGACCCTTTAACCCATTAAACACGTCCCTGTCATTAGGTCACTTTGCTCCTACATGGGACTGACCCTTTAACCCATTAAACACGTCCCTGTCATTAGGTCACTTTGCCCCTACGTGGGACTGACCCTTTAACCCATTAAACACGTCCCTGTCATTGGGTCACTTTGCTCCTACGTGGGACTGACCCTTTAACCCATTAAACATGTGACGGTCATTAGGTCACTTTGCTCCTACGTGGGACTGACCATTTAACCCATTAAACTTGTCCCTGTCATTGGGTCACTTTGCTCCTACGTGGGACTGACCCTTTAACCCATTAAACACGTCCCTGTCATTAGGTCACTTTGCTCCTACGTGGGACTGACCCTTTAACCCATTAAACACGTCCCTGTCATTAGCTCACTTTGCTCCTACGTGGGACTGACCCTTTAACCCATTAAACACGTCCCTGTCATTAGGTCACTTTGCTCCTACGTGGGACTGACCCTTTAACCCATTAAAGACGTCCCTGTCATTAGGTCACTTTGCTGACCCTTTAAACACCTATTCACTTAAAGTGTAAGCTCTTGGGTACAGTGTCTCCCTTTGCCTCATGTTGCCATTTACATGTAAATGGTAAAGCTGTACAGCGCCGCGTCCATTGTTGGCGCTCTATAAATAAAACGAGACATACACCCACATCTTGGCTGTGTTTCCTACATTGCGTCTCATGTGACGGTCATTAGGTCACTTTGCTCCTACGTGGGACTGACCATTTAACCCATTAAACTTGTCCCTGTCATTGGGTCACTTTGCTCCTACGTGGGACTGACCCTTTAACCCATTAAACACGTCCCTGTCATTAGCTCACTTTGCTCCTACGTGGGACTGACCCTTTAACCCATTAAACACGTCCCTGTCATTAGGTCACTTTGCTCCTACGTGGGACTGACCCTTTAACCCATTAAAGACGTCCCTGTCATTAGGTCACTTTGCTGACCCTTTAAACACCTATTCACTTAAAGTGTAAGCTCTTGGGTACAGTGTCTCCCTTTGCCTCATGTTGCCATTTACATGTAAATGGTAAAGCTGTACAGCGCCGCGTCCATTGTTGGCGCTCTATAAATAAAACGAGACATACACCCACATCTTGGCTGTGTTTCCTACATTGCGGTGCGTATTTCCTTCCCGTCACCCTAATATTTACGCCTGTATACCTTGTCTTGGGATTTATAGAACCGCCGCGCTCATTTCTTCCCCGCCATATAAGGAGGCGCGCTTTATAGGGTCAAATGGGACGCCTGCCACCTTATCCCTTCTGGATTTTGTCAGTGGGAAGGGCTTAACCCCTCCCGTGCCAGAGGCGGCAGTGCGGATTTTACACGTCTATATTCAAACTAACAATACATTATCCAGAAATAAGGGTTATTAGGGCACAAGAAATCAGTGGAGGAAGGGCATAGAGAGGGAGACCAGTGTAACATATAAAGCATACAGAGCGATATGATCTGCAGTGATATAAGAACATGGAGAGCAATATAAGAGTATGCAGAGAGATATAATACATTAAATATGCAGAGTGATGTAAAACAGCACACAGAGAGATATAAGAACGCAGAGAGATATAATAACGCAGAGAGATATAATAACACAGAGAGATATAATAACGCAGAGAGATATAATAACGCAGAGATATAATAACACAGAGAGATATAATAACACAGAGAGATATAATAACACAGAGATATAATAGCACAGAGAGATATAATAACGCAGAGAGATATAATAACACAGAGAGATATAATAACGCAGAGAGATATAATAACACAGAGAGATATAAAAACGCAGAGAGATATAATAACAGAGAGATATAATAACACAGAGAGATATAATAACACAGAGAGATATAATAACACAGAGAGATATAATAACGCAGAGAGATATAAGAATGTATCCCTCCCTGCCCGGCTCTGAAGGAAATTACATCAGATGGATATATATATATATATATATATATATATATATATATATATATATATATATATATATATATATATATATATATATATATATATATATATACAGCTCATCCCCCCTATAACGCTGTGCTTTGGGTCCAAAGAATAACATCCCGCGATAAGCGGATCGCGTTACAAATAATGTACAATTGTATGCATTGTACAATAAAGTATTTAGGTTACCAATAATCGTGTTGTAAGCAGGGGTGAGCAAACTTTTTATGCCGAGCCCCCCTTTTCATCCATAAAATTTCTCGGGCCCCCCTCCCCTGCCTGATGTAATCAAAATCACATGAAAAAAAAAAAAAACCCTTTATTAAACGGTATACAATATAAATCCAAATATGTTTAAATACTTACATATTTCAACAGCTCGCACTTGCAAAATTAGGCTGCGTCCACGCTGCCGCTGAGAGCGGTGACATCACCAACTCTCCAAGCATGAGCGCAGGGTGTCCTGCATAATTTTGCAAGCGTGGATCGGGGCTATTTGTGTGTGTGGCTGTGTGTGGCTGTGTGTGTGTATTGACTGCTGCTTAGTGCACATCAAAGTCAATTTTGTTTGTCTCCCCAAGCGCCAAGCGCGGGAGAGAGTACGTGCACAAAGGCAATCCTTTGGGGGGGCATTCATCCACCTCTTTGCTACCTCCCTTCCCTCTCCCCCCCCCCTTTTTTTCTTCCTTCCCCTCCCTGCTTTTTGTCTTGCTATCCCCATTGTCATCCAAACTCCTACCTACAGTATTATTTATTTTTTCCCGTTTTCAATGTTGTGTTTTCACAGTTTTTTTACATTATTTCTGTACATTCATAGTATGAGTGATATAGGTGCAGCCGACCCTTTCACTTGCAGAGGATCGCAGCGAAGCAGGTTGCCAGCGGAGGAGAGCAGGAACACAGCGCTATTGCAGGGCAGACACCGAAGGAGGGGCGTTTGACTTCACCGTGCTCGGGCGTGCTCCTCCCCGTACCTCCGAAGCCCCTGCGCGTGCGCACACACCATCATGTTGCTGCCACCTGCACTATCCTGTTCAGCCACCCGCACACGTCTTCGGCTGCCCGCCCGTGCACATCTTCTTGGCCGCCCCTCGCGCACAGTGTCTGCCGGCCCGCGTACCCAGTTTTCGTCGCACGCCGCCTGCGCCCCCCTAAATAATCTTGCGCCTCATTGCCCCCCCAGTTTGCGCACCACTGCATTACAACACACACTCTCTCAATCAATCACCACATACACACACTCACCACATACACTCAATCAATCACCACACACACACACACACCACATACACTCAATCAATCACCACACACACTCAATCCCCCCCCACACACACACACTCAATCCCCCCCACACACCACACACTCAATCCCCACACACTCACACACTCAATCCCCACACACAATCCCCACACACACAATCCCCCCACACACTCAATCCCCCCACACACACAAACTCAATCACCACACACACTCAAATCACCACACACACACTCAATCCCCCCCCCCACACACACACACACACAATCCCCCCCACACACAATCCCCCCCCCCCACACACACACACTTAATCCCCCCCCACACACACAAACTCAATCCCCACACACACTCAAATCACCACACACACACTCAATCCCCCCCCACACACACACTCACAATCACCCCCACACACACAATCCCCCCCCCACACACACACTCAATCCCCC
Organism: Ascaphus truei; assembly: GCF_040206685.1. NCBI lineage: Eukaryota > Metazoa > Chordata > Amphibia > Anura > Ascaphidae > Ascaphus > Ascaphus truei. The sequence goes on along the minus strand of NC_134496.1, from coordinate 12,694,483 downwards.
CACACACACTCGATCCCCCCCCCCACACACACTCAATCCCCCCCCCCACACACACTCAATCCCCCCCCCCACACACACACAAACTCAATCCCCACACAAACACAATCCCCCCCCACACACACAATCCCCCCCCCACACACAAACTCAATCCCCCCCCACACACACACAAACTCAATCCCCACACACACACTCACACTCAAATACTCAAATACACACACACACACTTTCTCCTGGGGGGGGGGGCGACATGCTCCGATCCCCCAACCCCCCATGCTGCTGAAAACTGGTGCGGGAAGCAGACAGGAAAAGAAGGAGGGGCTGTCTGTGTGCAGAGAGAATTCCCGCCCCCTCTGCAAGACACAGACACATAGAAGCAGCAGCACGGAGCTCCTGGCCGCCCGTGCACAGCTCTGCCCGCCCCCAGGTTTCCCTGCAAGCAGCCCGCGCCCCCCCTACATAATCTTGCGCGCCCCACAGTTTGCGCACCGCTGTTGTAAAGTATTCATAATTAGGAAAATTGGGAGCCACGCTTGCATCGCGTTATATGCGGATTCGCGTTGTAGCGGATCGTGTTATAACGGGGTTGAGCTGTACATGGGAGTGCTCAGTCTCTCAGACCTGGTCAGGGTGCTGGGTGCAGACTTGGCTCCGTCTCTCAGACCTACTCAGGGTGCTGGGTGCAGGCTGGGCGCAGTCTCTCAGACATGCTCAGGGTGCTGGGTGCAGGCCGGGCTCAGTGTCTCATACCTGGTCAGGGTGCTGGGTGCAGGCTGGGCTCCGTCTCTCAGACCTGGTCAGGGTGCTGGGTCAGTGCAGGCTGGGCTCAATCTCTCAGACCTGGTCAGGGTGCTGGGTCAGTGCAGGCTAGGCTTTGTCTTTCAGATTTGGTCAGGGTGCTGGGTGCAGGCTGGGCTCAGTCTCTCAGACCTGGTCAGGGTGCTGGGTGCAGGCTGGGCTCAGTCTCTCAGACCTGGTCAGGGTGCTGGGTGCAGGCTGGGCTCAGTCTCTCAGACCTGGTCAGGTTGCTGGGTGCAGGCTGGGCTCAGTCTCTCAGACCTGGTCAGGGTGCTGGGTGCAGGCTGGGCTCAGTCTCTCAGACCTGGTCAGGGTGCTGGGTGCAGGTTGGGCTCAGTCTCTCAGACCTGGTCAGGGTGCTGGGTGCAGGCTGGGCTCAGTCTCTCAGACCTGGTCAGGGTGCTGGGTGCAGGCTGGGTGTAGATATGCAGATAGAATGAGGATGAACACCAGGAACTTTTATAGTACAAACAAGAGCTTATTCACATGTGCTGATTAAGGTTCGCCATACACGGACATACTTCACGTTAGACATATTAACTGGTAACAAATCATAAAGTTACTCTGTGCTTCCTCTCCTGGTAGCTCTCACTCCTACACTGGGGAGGTACTTATGCTTGTTTCCCTTAGTAGTGGTTACATTGGCAATCTCCTGCATAGCGTCAATAACGCCCGATATCAAGTGGGCCCCTGTTGGGAATACATTGTGCATTCTGCGATCAGTATCCCGTACTGTGTCCTGCATACCTCATCCAGGCATATTGGATCGTGAGTTTCCTAAGGAACTTCCAGTGGGGCCGATCCGCTTATGCTCCCAGCACTGAACTCTTAGGCCGGGGGCATGGTCAGCACTTAGACGCTGAGGCGTGCTGATGCTTGTCAGTGAGCCCCTGCAGCCGCAATGAGAACGGCTTTAGAAGGGGCTCGCGCACGCTTCCGCAGGCGTAGTCGCCAATTTTTTTTAGTTTAAGCGCTCACGGGAGCGCAGGGCCAGTCACGGGAGCAATTCGCCCAATGAGGGCGAATCAGCTCCGTGACGTCACTGGCCCGACCCCAAACACGCCCCCGAACGGCACGCGTAGTAAGGCCAGGGAAAGCACCCACTTTCCCTCAGCCTCCGTGCGCCTCCGCACAGCTGGAGTCTCTATGGATTCAGCCTTACTAAGCACAAGCTCACTCCACTTCCCGCATGAGAAAAATCCTGGGCCATTACTATAGGCGCTAACTATATAGGGCATGTTCCTTAACTGAACATAATAAACAGGGACAGGACACTCTTAATACACTTTAACATATTTACAGGACTCACTGGGAGGCCCTCTACCTGAACTCCAAGGAACCTGTTTCTATAATATTGGGTAGAGCAATATGTACCCTTCTATCTCCCTATGGTGACATCACTGGTCATAGGACATCCTACATTACATGGCAGGGAGGGGCAATACCAGAGTGATCTGTAACAGGGGAGTTATCCCTGTTCAGGTAATGTGCCTCTAATCCAGCAGTGTGGTGGTTAACTGCTGGTAGTCAATTAACAAACACCACCTGCCTGATTAGATGGCTTAGAAAAGCCTGTCTTTTGAGACAGGAAGTGAGACTCCTTAGCTCACACCTGAGCTGAACTTGGAGACAAACAGTCTTGAGCCCTGCCAGAAGAAACAGCAGAGCTGCTTTCAAGACACAGGGGAAACTTCTAAACCTGAACTCTGACACACCCTGAGGAAAAGGGAGCTGAACCAGGGACAGAGAAGATTTTCCCTCCGAACCACAAGGAACAGATAAGACTTTCATTTATGAGACTTCTTATATCTACTTATTTCATGCTATATGTTTGAGGCTGGGAGACATGCTTATCTAAGGGAGTTGTGAACTGCATAGTATTTCACTAGAAATACTCCCAAGTGAATAGAAGCTTTGTTTACCCCTTGTTTGGATGGTTTCCTGATGTTAAGGAAACAGGCGCAATAAAAGGCTTATTTAATTTCACTATAATCAGTCTCCCTTGCATACCTCTGTGAGCGTCCGCCTACATATGGTGTCCGAAGTGGGACGAGAGGTGGTCTTTGAAGTTAGAAAGGACCGGAGATTTGTTCTGTGAATTTTTTTTTATGCTTTTTGCCTACAAACAGTCTGAGCAACTTAAAAAAAAAAAAAAGAAAATCTCATGCAGCAGAGATCAGAGTTAAAGTGATACACACTACTGCACTGAAACTTACACTGCACTGAAACTTACAAAACCACAGATGGACTCTTTTCCCCAATCCCAAGAGGAGAGAGAGAGAGACTGCTGAAGCAGGTAAAACCTTATTTGCCTATCACAATAAAGTGTAATATGGTCATTGAAATAGGGGGTTTGCCTTCCAGCCATAGTCAGGGTTCAAGAAGTGAGTTAGCCCTTGAAAGGGATAGGCGTTTGTTATTTTAAAATGTTTAGCTGAAGCAGTGAATACAGATGGTGACCCATGAGCGGTACTGATTCTGCAAGTAAAGGCTGCCACACCGCATAGGACTACCAGTTGTGAATGGAGTATATGCATAAAAATGTGAAAATTGATGCAAGACTGTGCTGAAGCAGGGGAATTTTCAGTAAACAAGTGCTGAGGGTAAAATTGCCTACTAGAAAAAAAGGAATTGCTGAACGGTGTAAAAGGTATCCCAAAGTGTGAAGAGTGAATGTCATAATACCCAAAGTTGAGACTGAACTCAAGCAGAAAACCACATTATTTGGCTGAAGCAGAGAGATTGTACCTAGCAAGTAAATGGTGTAAAGCAAAGAGAAGTTTTTACCTAGCAACTACACATTCAGCATACCTAATGAGAGATTATACCTAGCAAGTAAATGGTGTAAAGCAAATAGACGTTTTTACCTAGCAACTGCACATCTTGTATACCTGATGAGAGAAAATGCATGCACAGTACTGCTGATATTGTAAAATTTACCCAAGAAAAAAAAAGTCTACAGAAATGCCTGTGAGAGCTACGACCTCTACAAGCAAAATATGCCCACCTGTAGGACTACCACAATTGGGGGTTCTAGCAAATACAGTGGCAACAGCTGCAATAGCGCCTCCTGAGGTCAGGAAGAAAATTTCACCTGATAGCCTAAAAATGGAGGACAAGATGCAGCGTTCCTGTAATGAACCCTACCCCACGAAAGAGTGGCCCTTCCAGTCCAAAAAAGAGGAAGACATCTCTTACGGGGAACCCGAACCGAGTCACAGCCACAAAACACCCCAAGAATGGTGGGGGTGCCTGAACTCGGCACGCACCGAAAAGACCGCTCCCTTTGACGAATATGATCAGCGGGAGAAAGAGCGGGAGCAGTGGATCACCGAATATTTCCGTCAGCTATTACAGTTGCAAGAAAAGCCGGGTGGATCCAGTGACGCTGCTAAAATTTCAAATGAAGATGGAGACCCCAGTATCCCTGAAGGGACGGTGTCATCCAAAACAAAAAGGCGAAAAAAGAAAAGCGGTTCTTCATGTACCGTGGAAGGAACAGACACGTCCGCAGATCCTGTGGAGAAAAAGGGGGACTGAGATGCCCTGCAGCCTAGAGAAAATGGAGAATTCATCCCTCGGATAACCGAATATCCAGAGGGCCCAAGGCAGAAGCCGTGTACCCCAAAGAAGTGTCTGTCCGGTGCCAACAGTGAGGAACCCTCAACCAGTCATCCCAGGGAAGCAGAGCCGGAACCAGTGAGTGACGATCCCTTGACCAGCCCTGAAGACGCCCTGAAAATTGCCAGATGTGACTCTGATCTACTTCAAGAACACTTGAAACTTGAGAGGGAAGATAATGCTGAGTTACAGAAGACGGTGCTCGCAATGTACTCTGAATCTGGAACAGAATTGGACGATCTCAAGACTGAGCTAGATACTGCAAACGCTACTATTTCCGGCATGGATGAAAAGCAAAGCCAATCTGATAAAATGATGACTAAGCTGAAGCGGAAGTATGAGGAGGCACTAAAGCAGATGACAGTCGTTCAGCAGGAGGTTCACACACTTCGCGTAGAGCTGAATGCCTCACAACAGGAGGTCAACAATGTCCGGACAGAGGTGGACGTATCTCAGAAAGAGGTTCAGACACTCCGCAGAGCACTGGATGCCTCACATCATGAGACCAACAGCTGCCGCACAGATCTGGAAGTTTCCAGAAAGGAACTACACAGTCTCACTGAGGAGCTGGACATTTCTAAAGAAACAATTGTCAATCTTAATACAGATCTCCAAGTCTCCCAGAAGGAGCTTCAGACCCTCAACCTAGAGAAGGAAGTCTCACGCCAGGAGACTGTCATTCTCAAAGCAGATGTGCGTAAGTGGAAGGAGGACTGCAAGGAGGCCCTGAATAGTACAGAGACTGAAAAAGGAGAAAATTTAAGATTACAAAGAAAAAACTTAAAACTCAAAGAAGAAAATTTTAATTTGACAAATGACGTCAAGGAAAAAAAGGAAAAGCTGCACGAGCTTAAAGAAATAAATAGACTTTTGGAAGGTGAGAAGTTTGAAGCAGAGCACCGACTGCAGAACCAACTGCAAGGTCTGCGTAAGCACCTCAAGAAGGCCGAGGAGAAGCAGCGAACTCTGCAGGAAGACAATCTGCAGGCTGTTAAAGAAATTCAAGTGCTGCAGGAACGTCTGATTACCCAGTATGTCCCCGCAAAGCAGCATGAGAAACTGAAGGCTACCCTGAGCATCACCAAAGCAACGCTAAAAGCCAAGCTTAGAACCCAGGTGACGCGGCAGAAAAGGGAGCACAAGAAGGTCCAGAAACAGAAACAAGTAACTGTGGACCAAGCAAAGAAGTTCATAGTGCTTCACAATGCAATAAAAATGTGGAAGCAAGCTCAGAGAAAGCAAAGCATGCAAATAAATTCCCTGAGAAGAGACTTGCAAGACGCACTCAAAAAACAGGGATCTCTCGCGGATGAGATTACAGTCCTACAAGGACAAGTATTGACCCTGACTAAGCGTCAGTATCCCACAGCCTCAAAAACCCATGAAGACAAGGGTACAGTGAGAGCTGGGAATACCGCTCATCTGAAAGACAAGGTTGCAAAATTTGAACCACCTAAACAAGCACTAGCAAAACCTTCAGCCACCCAACAGGCAACAAAAGAAGGTACACGTGCTGAATCAAAACCAGAAGAATCCTTAGCTGATGAAGCTGAAAAGATGGGACATTCTCTGGAAGTGGGTGTGGAATTGCAAATTAACCCCAAAGAGGCTGAACTAGCAACCCCATTGAGTGGGAAAAGGGCAGAGAGACAACTTCAAGAGCGGAAAACTCAAAGGGCTGTTTTTAAACGCTCTGCAACTGCTGCCATACAGTATGCCTACAATAAGACGAGCACCCGACGCGAGGGAAATCTCATGACCGCGCACGTAGCAAAAAGACTATACTTAGAAAAAGTCCTCCTCGAGCGACTGAGGAGTGCTGATTTCAAGCACCTTTGGGTGGAGACACGAATAAACTGGAGAAAGGGCTCCAATCCCAGCAGGACTAAGGGTTCTCTTCCTCCATCCACACTCATTCAAGTCACAGAGATATCTAGAATGAGAGTGGAAGGATGGGCTTTGGCCGTGGGAAGCCCGAGCTTCCCACAAACAGGGGAGGTATGTAACAGGGGAGTTATCCCTGTACAGGTAATATGCCTCTAATCCAGCAGTGTGGTGGTTAACTGCTGGTAGTCAATTAACAAACACCACCTGCCTGATTAGATGGCTTAGAAAAGCCTGTCTTTTGAGACAGGAAGTGAGACTCCTTAGCTCACACCTGAGCTGAACTTGGAGACAAACAGTCTTGAGCCCTGCCAGAAGAAACAGCATAGCTGCTTTAAAGACACAGGGGAAACTTCTAAACCTGAACGCTGACACACCCCGAGGAAAAAGGAGCTGAACCAGGAACAGAGAAAATTTTCCCTCCGAACCACAAGGAACAGATAAGACTTTCATTTATGAGACTTCTTATATCTGCTTAATTCATGCTATATGTTTGGGGCTGGGAGACATGCTTATCTAAGGGAGTTGTGAACTGCATAGTATTTCACTAGAAATTCTCCCAAGTGAATAGAAGCTTTGTTTACCCCTTGTTTGGATGGTTTCCTGATGTTAAGGAAACAGGCGCAATAAAAGGCTTATTTAATTTCACTATAATCAGTCTCCCTTGCATACCTCTGTGAGCGTCCGCCTACATGATCCCACCCAGTTAACCCATTAAGGCCATTAACCCATTGCACTAATTAGTGGTCCCTAGAAGGGGGGGGAGCTACAAAACCATGCAGAGTGATAAAATAGTATGACGTGATACAGTAACATGCAGAGTGATACAATAACACGCAGAGTGATACAGTAACACGCAGAGTGATACAATAACATGCAGAGAGATAGAATAACACGCAGAGTGATAGAATAGTATGATGTGATAAAGTAACACGCAGAGTGATACAATAACATGCAGAGAGATAGAATAACACGCAGAGTGATACAATAACACACAGAGTGATAGAATAGTATGACGTGATACAGTAACACGCAGAGTGATACAATAACATGCAGAGTGATACAATAACACGCAGAGTGATAGAATAGTATGACGTGATACAGTAACACACAGAGTGATACAATAACACACAGAGTGATAGAATAGTATGACGTGATACAGTAACATGCCAAGTGATACAATAACATGCAGAGTGATACAATAACACGCAGAGAGATAGAATAGTATGATGTGATACAGTAACATGCCGAGTGATACAATAACATGCAGAGTGATAGAATAGTATGATGTGATACAGTAACATGCCGAGTGATACAATAACATGCAGAGAGATACAATAACGCACAGAGTGATACAATAACACACAGAGTGATACAATAACATGCTGTGATACAATAACATGCAGAGTGATAGAATAGTATGATGTGATACAGTAACATACCGAGTGATACAATAACACACAGAGTGATATAATAACACACAGAGTGATACAATAACACACAGAGTGATACAATAACATGCTGTGATACAATAATACGCAGAGTGATGCAATAACACGCAGAGTGATGCAATAACACGCAGAGTGATATAATAGTATACAGAGTTAGGCCGCGCTTATAGTGCGCGCGATGGCGACGCGATGGATGACGTCACCCGTTGCCGTCGCCGCTAGCGAAAGTTGTAATTCGCTTTCCGGCGACGTCACGGCGACCAGGTCTTTGATTGGTTCAGAGGCGGTCACATGTGGCGACAGCCTCTGAAAAATCAAATTTGACCGGCTTAAAGAATTCGCGACGCCAGCGTCGTGCTTACTATAAACTCACGCGACGGCGGCAATACATTTGTTTTGCCATGGCGTCGCCACCGCCAGCACTATAAGCGCAGCCTTAGGCTAAGGCCCCGCTCCCTCAGTCAGCGCGCCCGCACTGCAGACAGGCGGGGCGCTGACAGACACAGACCGCGATATGCGGTCTGTAGGGAGCGGGAGCCGGAGCGGGAGGGAGGGGGGCGGGATCTGATCGTGGTGCCGTCCACCCCCCCACACACATACATACACACACACACACAGACATACATACACACACACACACACACACACATATACATATACACATACATACATATACACACACACTTTAACCTGCTGCTCCTTCCCTGCTCCCCGCCCAAGGCGCCTCCCATCTAGCTCCTTCCCTCCCCTCCTCCCCATTGGCTGACTCGCGTACCATGTGACGCGTCGCCACACGGGAACACAATTCTCTGGTATCCCCTGCTGGCTGACGCGTCACAGTACGTAGTCAGTTGGCAGTGAGGAGGGACTGGGACCGGATCGTGAGGCTAAACAGCAATAGTGAGTTGCGCTCACGCGGCCGTCCGCGCCACCGGGCGCAGCGGGTCCCAGCCCTTACACAATAACATGCAGAGTGATTTAATAGCATGCAGTGATACAATAATATGCAGAGTGATTTAATAGCATGCAGTGATACAATAATATGCAGAGTGATTTAATAGCATGCAGTGATACAATAACATGCAGAGTGATTTAATAACCTGTATTACAGAACAATAGAATAAATGGATAACTACTAACAGTTACTTGCTAGCCAGGATCTCTTTGTGTACACACAGGAGTACCAATACTTTTATTTAACAAACCAGGGTATACAGCTACTTTTTACACAAGGAGTATAAGTACTGTGTATTTCCTAACCAGGATTATCAGTACTATGTATTTCCTAACCAGGAGTATTAGTACTATTTAAGGCAGTTTCACTAAAGTTTAGTATGCGTGATATTCAGCTGTCCAATAGGCCGTCAGTCACCTGTTAATATGTCACTGTGTCACTCAATTAAAATCCCTGTGTCTATAAACTCGTCATGCTACTTAATCCAATTAGGCAAAGCCTGAAACAGACAGAGGTTGGCATGTCATATATAGCTAAGGAATGAATTAATAAGTGACACAGACAGCCTCCCCCTCGCCCCGCAGGGTGACACAGACAGAAGGGAGCTATGAGTCTGTCCCTCCCCCCGCAGGGTGACACAGTGACACAGACAGAAGGGAGCTATGAGTCTGTCCCTCCCCCCGCAGGGTGACACAGTGACACAGGCAGAAGGGAGCTATGTGTCTGTCCCTCCCCCCGCAGGGTGACACAGTGACACAGACAGAAGGGAGCTATGAGTCTGTCCCTCCCCCCGCAGGGTGACACAGTGACACAGACAGAAGGGAGCTATGAGCCTGTCCCTCCCCCCGCAGGGTGACACAGACAGAAGGGAGCTATGAGTCTGTCCCTCCCCCCGCAGGGTGACACAGTGACACAGGCAGAAGGGAGCTATGTGTCTGTCCCTCCCCCCGCAGGGTGACACAGACAGAAGGGAGCTATGAGTCTGTCCCTCCCCCCGCAGGGTGACACAGTGACACAGACAGAAGGGAGCTATGAGTCTGTCCCTCCCCCCGCAGGGTGACACAGTGACACAGACAGAAGGGAGCTATGAGTCTGTCCCTCCCCCAGCAGGGTGACACAGTGACACAGACAGAAGGGAGCTATGAGTCTGCCCCCCCCCCCGCAGGGTGACACAGTGACACAGACAGAAGGGAGCTATGAGTCTGCCCCCCCCCCCGCAGGGTGACACAGTGACAGACAGAAGGGAGCTATGAGTCTGCCCCCCCCCCCCCCCCCCAGGGTGACACAGTGACACAATAAAATGATTCCCCCTTTCTGTTACTATCACCATTAAAATAAATCCCAAGTCCCTCTTAGCAGTATATATGGGATTTGCTTAAAAGATAATAAGTCTCACAGTATCAAATATTTAATAGGATTTTCAAAATCAGCCCCCAAATCCTGACCCCAAAACTCCCACATGCTGCTCTCATTGGGGTCTGGAGAAAGAATCGGTCCTAAATGAGGTTAATTAAGCAGCAGTGACCCCAAAGCCACAGTGACCAGAAGCTGACTTACAAGGTGTTAATTAGGGGAATTCACAACAGCGACCATATTTAAGAGACCCAGCAAACATTATTTGACGGGGATATATCTCAGGGGTGGGAAACTGCAGGAGGGTGACGGTGACGTTTGAGATTAAGGTGAAAAATAGGGGTCAGTCTATGGGATTTCTCATAGGGGAAAATGCATGAGCTTTCTGATTTGGAAAAGGATATGGGAGTTATCATTAGGAATGTAAAAGATATTTATAACAGGAGACATTATTACATGGATTTTCTAATAGGGGAAGTAAAGAGGATTTCTAATATAGGAATACGTTTTAAGAGGGTCTGCAGATATATATATTTTTTTCCAGATTAGAAAGAAGGATTTTGAATACCAAAGAAGGCAACAAAATCCACTTTATTTAGGTTTTGTAAACAAGTTGTCTAGTGTTGAAAATCCCAAAGCCTTAGGAGGGTTTATAGGGGGATATCCATCTAGACAGAATTACCTAAATAAGATTATAGGCAAAAATATAAACCCCTTTGATGCTAGTGAGGCCTTCATCAGATTTCCCCATATACTACCATTTTACACACATTAGCTGACCCTATAGATTTTAATAGGATCACCTATACAAATAATTTGCCACATACTGCGTGGGATATGTTCTGTGGGGTTATTCTGCTGCTTTTTGGGGTCTAGGATTTTGAGGCTGAATTTGCAAATCTCATTAATAAACATCTTATACTATAGTACTTACATTACAGATGTGAGTCTAGGGGTTATAAGATGAGGGCTTCCATGTGTACTTCAAATCAGACAGACAGACCGATACAGATGGATAAATAGATATTATATATATTTCTTTTTTTGAGCACTATACCATGAATATACAGGGAGTCCTCGCTGTCCAACGTTTCACTTTACAACGAATGGCATATCCAACTCTTTACAATGCAACCCTAAAGGCCGTTTTACGACGCAGGAATGCGTTATCCGACGCCGGAATGCGTTATCCGGCGCTCACCGCCACTGATTAACATGGGACTCACTTTACAGCGGTTTCACTATCCAACGCTACTTCCAGAACGGATTCCGGTGGATAACCGAGGACTGTATGTACTGTAATAATATGCAGAACTATATAATATGTAGTGATCTAAATCCCTTCAGAGTGATATAATAACATGCAGTGCGATATAACATGTGGAGTGATATAATAACATGCAGTGCGATATAACATGTGGAGTGATATAATAACATGCAGTGCGATATAACATGTGGAGTGATATAATAACATGCAGTGCGATATAACATGTGGTGTGATATAATAACATGCAGTGCGATATAACATGTGGTGTGATATAATAACATGCAGTGCGATATAACATGTGGAGTGATATAATAACATGCAGTGCGATGTAATAATATGCAGAGTGATATAATAACATGCAGTGTGGTATAATATGTGGAGTGATATAATAACACGCAGTGTGATATAACATGTGGTGTGATATAATAACATGCAGTGTGATATAACATGTGGAGCGATGTAATAATATGCAGATATCTTGACATGCAGAACGATATAATAACATGCAGTGTGATGTAATAATATGCAGAGTGATATAATAACATGCAGTGTGGTATAATATGTGGAGTGATATAATAACACGCAGTGTGATATAACATGTGGTGTGATATAATAACATGCAGTGTGATATAACATGTGGAGCGATGTAATAATATGCAGATATCTTGACATGCAGATTCGATATAATAACATGCAGTGTGATGTAATAATATGCAGAGAGATATAATAGCACAGATTGATATAATAACATGCAGAGGCATATGATAACATTCAGAGCTATAATAATGCGCAGAGATATAATAGCACGCAGAGGCATATGATAATAACGCGCAGAGAGATATAACAGCACACAGATTGATATAATAACATGCAGAGGCATATGATAACACGCAGAGCTATAATAATGCGCAGAAATATAATAACACGCAGAGGCATATGATAATAACGCGCAGAGAAATATAATAGCACGCAGAGATATAACAACACGCAGAGTGATATAATAATGTGCATAGCGATGTAATAACACGCAGAGATATAATAACGCGCAGAGAGATATAATAACATGCAGAGAGATATAATAACGTGCAGAGAGATATAATAACACGCAGAGAGCTATAATAACACGCAGAGATATATAATAACTCGCAGAGATATTTAATAACGCGCAGAGATATAATAACACGCAGAGAGATATAATAATGCGCAGAGAGATATAATAACGCGCAGAGAGATATAATAACGCGCAGAGATATAATAACGCGCAGAGATATAATAACGCGCAGAGATATAATAACGCGCAGAGATATAATAACGCGCAGAGAGATATAATAACACACAGAGATATAATAACACGCAGAGATATAATAACGCGCAGAGATATAATAACACGCAGAGCGATATAATAACGTGCAGAGATATAATAACACGTAGAGAGATATAATAACACGCAGAGAGATATAATAATGCACAGAGCAATATAATAACACGCAGACTGATATAATAACGCGCAGAGATATAATAACGCGCAGAGATATAATAACACGCGCAGAGATATAAGAATGCACAGAGATATAATAACACGCAGAGAGATATAATAACACGCAGAGAGATATAATAACACGCAGAGAGATATAATAACGCGCAGAGATATAATAACACGCAAAGAGATATAATAACGCGCAGAGAGATATAATAACGCGCAGAGATATATAATAACGTGCAGAGATATAATAACACGCAGAGATATAATAACACGCAGAGAGAGATATAATAACACGCAGAGAGATATAATAACACGCAGAGAGATATAATAACGCGCAGAGAGATATAATAACACGCAGAGATATAATAACACGCAGAGAGAGATATAATAACACGCAGAGAGATATAATAACACGCAGAGAGATATAATAACGCGCAGAGAGATATAATAACGCGCAGAGAGATATAATAACGCGCAGAGATATAATAACACGCAGAGAGATATAATAACGCGCAGAGATATAATAACGCGCAGAGAGATATAATAACACGCAGAGATATAATAACACACAGAGATATAATAACACGCAGAGAGATATAATAACACGCAGAGAGATATAATAACGCGCAGAGATATAATAACATGCAGAGAGATATAATAACGCGCAGAGATATAATAACGTGCAGAGATATAACGCGCAGAGATATAATAACGCGCAGAGATATAATAACGCGCAGAGATATAATAACGCGCAGAGATATAATAACGCGCAGAGATATAATAACGCGCAGAGATATATAACACACAGAGATATAATAACGCGCAGAGTGATATAATAACGCGCAGAGATATATAACACACAGAGATATAATAACGCGCAGAGAGATATAATAACGCGCAGAGATATAATAACGTGCAGAGATATAACGCGCAGAGATATAATAACGCGCAGAGATATAATAACGCGCAGAGATATAATAACACGCAGAGAGATATAATAACGTGCAGAGATATAATAACACGCAGAGATATAATAACGCGCAGAGATATAATAACACGCAGAGAGATATAATAACACGCAGAGAGATATAATAACGCGCAGAGAGATATAATAACGCGCAGAGATATAATAACGCGCAGAGATATAATAACGCGCAGAGATATAATAACACGCAGAGATATAATAACACGCAGAGAGATATAATAACACGCAGAGATATAATAACGCGCAGAGATATAATAACACGCAGAGATATATAATAACACGCAGAGATATAATAACACGCAGAGAGATATAATAACGCGCAGAGATATATAATAACACGCAGAGAGATATAATAACATGCAGAGATATAATAACACGCAGAGAGATATAATAACACACAGAGATATAATAACGCGCAGAGAGATATAATAACGCGCAGAGATATAATAACACGTAGAGCGATATAATAACGCGCAGAGATATAATAACACGCAGAGATATAATAATGCGCAGAGATATAATAACATGCAGAGAGATATAATAACACGCAGAGAGATATAATAACACGCAGAGAGATAATAACGCGCAGAGTGATATAATAACACAGAGAGAGATATAATAACGTGCAGAGAGATATAATAACACGCAGAGAGATATAATAACACAGAGAGAGATATAACATGCAGTGTGATATAATAACACGCAGAGATATATAACATGCAGTGTGATATAATATATAATAACATGCATAATTTACAGAGCCATATAATATAAATATAATGCTTACATTACAGATGTGAAACAAGGGGTTATATGGATGAGGGCTTTCATGTTTACTTCCAATCAGATAGAAACAGACAGATAAAACACATGGTTGATACATAGACAGATGGGTATATAGTCAGGTAAGTACATAGACGATAGATAGACCGATACTTAGATAATAGATAAATCAATTTATTTATGTATGCATCTTACCTCTCTGTATATCTCTGTGGGAATTGCTATAAAAGATGAAAGCGCTCAGCCCTATAACCGCTTGCCTGACATTTATAATGTCTGTTTCATAATATAACATGTTTAATATGATTTGCAAAAAAACGGAATATACCCCACACATTATTTACATTATGGGCTTGGGAAGTTAGCGGCCCTACATGGGAGAAGACAGCTGCACGGATCCCAAAGTCACAGTGATCAGGAGCCGTTATAAGGGCTTCATAAGGGGAACTCACAAAGCTGGCCATATTTAAGACACCCCAGCAAAAACTGCTTCATTTTCTACTGGAAACCACTGGAGGATTTGGGGATTAAGGTGAAAAGGGGAAAAAGATGATGTTTGGTTTACAGAAATTATATATATAACATGGGGGTGTATATTTAACCCCTTCAACCCCTTCAATAACACATTAACCCCTTCAACCCATTCAATAACACATTCATCTTTGTCTATCTATCTATCTTTTATTTTTTTTAGTGGGGCTATATATGCACATTTACATATTCACTTACAGACAATGCCCCTCTGTCATTAAAATGGTTGAGTGCCCCAAATATCACCTATCCCCTATTTCAAAGCATGTATATGCCAAATAATAAAGGATTATTATTATTGTTTATTTGTAACACACATTCCGCAGCCTAAACGCTTCCAACACCCCCCCAAACAATAGCAGGTAAACCCCAAACCCAGCCAACCCTACAAAGAGCAAGACTCCGGCCGTGTATATTCCGAATATATTCGCCACATACAAATAAAAATAAACGCAGCATTATAAAAACAGGAGGCTCCCGATGAATGAATCAAAACAGGCTGCGGGGGGGGGGAAAGCAGGGCAAACGGTGGGGCAAATTCCCGGGTCCCGTAAAAAACAACAAACCCCTATTGTTTATCCATCAATAGCACATGAGCGAACACATTGAAAGAGCAGATTTGCCTTGTAACGTAGCGGATATTTCATTCAATTAAACTGTATCAGTGAATAATATTTCAGATCAGGGATCGCAGGCAGTTGACGGAATGTTATAAGGGAAAAGAAGCGACATTGTATCCGATCGATAGCAGGAAAGCCTTATTTGTACAAGCCAGGCTGCTGCTCTGTTTCTATCAAAGGATGGGTTGGAGACAGAATGAACATACCTTTGTAATGGAGAAGGCGAGGGAGCGTGGTTATACCGTGGAGGAAAGCGACGCGGCGAGTTGCATCCTACAAGAAGCAGCATTAAACGTCGGTGCTTTTAGGGGAAGAATGGGATTAGAATGGTACGGGGAGAGCTTGTTTGTGAGCCGGTACTGGGAATAGCCAGGGGAGAAAGGGAGGGATTTAATGAAATCAGATGTCACAGCTACAGAAAGGATGGAGGGGGAGGGACCCTGTGTGTACGGAGGGAGAGAGAGAATGGAGGGAGGGAGGATGGAGAGAGGGAGAAAAGAAGGATGAGAGAACAATGAGAGAAAGAGAGAGAGAGAGAGAATAAGAGAGAGAGAGAACAATGAGAGAGAATAAGGATATGAGAGAGTATAGCAATGAAAAAGAGAGGCGCGGAAGAGAGAGAATAAGAGGGAGAAAGAGAGAGAGATTTAGAGAGAGAATAAAGATATGAGAGAGTATAAGAAGGAGAACCCCTCAGCCCTAAGAAGGGGTGGCCTGGCCAGGGGGGGGGGGGGGGGGGCAGGCTCCCCCCTTGACTTTCCCCTCCCCCTCTTCTGATAGGGTTACATTAGGGCCGTGAGGTTGGCGCGTCGCGCAGTGGGTGTGGCGTCTTGAGGGGGTTAGCGTTGAAATAGGCAAGCGGGGGGTGAGGAGGAGTGTTCTCCTCCCCACTGCTCGCCCCCCTTCCCACTGCTCTCCCCCCTCCCTACTGTTCTCCCCCCCTTCCCACTGTTCTCCCCCTTCCCACTGTTCTCCCCCTCCCCACTGTTCTCCCTCCCTCTGGCTGGGGTGTAAGTGCTGGGTAACGGCGGCTGGTTGGGGGGGTAAGTGCTGGGTAACAGCGGCTGGTTGGGGGTGTAAGTGCTGGGTAACAGAGCCTGGTTGGGGGGGGGGTAAGTGCTGGGTAACGGTGGCTGGTTGGAGGGGGTAAGTGCTGGGTAACGGAGGCTGGTTGGGGGGGGTAAGTGCTGGGTAACGGCGGCTGGTTGGAGGGGGTAAGTGCTGGGTAATGGAGGCTGGTTGGGGGGGTAAGTGCTGGGTAACGGCGGCTGGTTGGGGGGGTAAGTGCTGGGTAACGGCGGCTGGTTGGGGGGGGGTAAGTGCTGGGTAACAGAGCCTGGTTGGGGGGGGGGGGTAAGTGCTGGGTAACGGCGGCTGGTTGGAGGGGGAGGTAAGTGCTGGGTAACAGAGGCTGGTTGGGTGGGTAAGTGCTGGGTAACGGGGGCAGGTTGGGGGGGGGGGGGTAAGTGCTGGGTAACCTTGCCAGACTGGGCTCTATGGGACGCTACTACCCAGTGCTGGCAATTATTGGCCAGTGGTCAGTGGCAGGGCCCATTGTGCTGTGGGTAACTGGGGCCCATTCCAGCTGGTGGATCATTCAAGCATCCAGGGTTGAGAGAGAGAGAGAGAGAGAGAGAGAGAGAGAGAGAGAGAGAGAGAGAGAGAATAAGGATATGAGAGAGAGAGAATAAAGATATGAGAGAGAGAGAGAGAGAATAAGGATATGAGAGAGAGTATAAGGATATGAGAGAGAGAGAGAGAGAATAAGGATATGAGAGAGAGAGAATAAAGATATGAGAGAGAGAGAGAGAGAGAAAGAGAGAGAGAGAGAATAAGGATATGAGAGAGAGAATAAGGATATGAGAGAGAGAGAGAGAATAAGGATATAAGAGATAGAGAGAGAGAGAATAAGGATATGAGAGAGAGAGAGAGAGAGAGAGAATAAGGATATGAGAGAGAGAGAGAGACAGAGAGAGAGAGAGAGAGAGAATAAGGATATGAGAGAGAGAGAGAATAAGGATATGAGAGAGAGATAATAAGGATATGAGAGAGAGAGAGAGAGAATAAGGATATGAGGGAGAATAAGGATATGAGAGAGAATAAGGATATGAGAGAGAGAATAGGGATATGAGAGAGAGAGAGAGAGAGAATAAGGATATGAGAGAGAGAGAGAATAAGGATATGAGAGAGAGAATAAGGACACGAGAGAGAGAATAAGGATATGAGAGAGATAGAATAAGGATATGAGAGAGAGAGAGAGAGAGAATAAGGATATGAGAGAGAGAGAGAATAAGGATATGAGGAAGAGAGAGAGAGAATAAGGATATGAGGAAGAGAGAGAGAATAAGGATATGAGGAAGAGAGAGAGAATAAGGATATGAGGAAGAGAGAGAGAGAATAAGGACATGAGAGAGAGAATAAGGATATGAGAGAGAGAATAAGGATATGAAAGAGAGAGAGAGAATAGGATATGAGAGAGAATAAGGATATGAGAGAATAAGGATATGAGAAGAGAATAAGGATATGAGAGAGAGAGAATAAGGATATGAGAGAGAGAGAATAAGGTTATGAGAGAGAGAGAGAGAGAGAGAGAGAGAGAGAGAGAATAAGGATATGAGAGAGAGAGAATAAGGATATGAGAGAGAGAGAATAAGGATATGAGAGAGAGAGAGATAAGGATATGAGAGAGAGAGAGAATAAGATATGAGAGAATAAGGATATGAGAGAATAAGGATATGAGAGAGAGAGAATAAGGATATGAGAGAGAGAGAGAGAGAATTAAGGATATGAGAGAGAATAATGATATGAGAGAGAGAATAAGGATATGAGAGAGAGAGAGAAGTATGAGAGAGAGAGAATAAGGATATGAGAAGAGAGA